>NW_021614563.1:2272-7777 GCF_004785775.1 Grammomys surdaster | reverse complement strand
CAAGTCTAACCTGATCTGATCCTGTTTACTTTGACTCAGACGGCTCAATCCAGCTCAGTCTGGTCCAATCTTGTTCTATCCGGTTTGTTCCGGTTGAATCTGGTTCAGTCTGGTCCGATCCGGTTTAAAGCCATTCCAGTCCGGTTAAATCCAGTTCTATCCAGTGCGGTCCGGTCCAGTGAGGTTCGATCCGACGAGATCAAGTTTAATGCGATTCAATCCGGTTCGACACAGTTTGTTCCGGTTCGATCGTGTTTAACCTCAGTCCGGTTCAGTCGGTTCGATCCAGTCAAATCCGGTCCGGTCAGGTTCAATCTCGTTCAATTCCTTGAACGTCAATCCGGTTCAATCAAATTTGATCCAGTTGAATCCAGTTCTATCCAGTTCAACGCTGTTTATTCCGGTTCAATCTTGTCCGGTCCGGTCCAGTTAACTCAAGATCTATCAACAGTGTAACCCAGCTCAGTCGGGTTCAGTCCCGTTTCCTGCAGTTCGGTGAAGTCAAATCTGGTTCAATCCAGTTCAGCCCAGCTTCATCCGGTTCAATCCCGTTTATTCCTTTTGAATCCCGCTCCATATAGTCAAATCCGGTCCAGTGTGGTTCAGTCTAGTTCGTTCCAGTTTATTCCAGCTCAATCAGGTCCGGTCAAGCTCAAACCAGTACAATCCTGTTTCCCTCCGCCTCATTTCGGTTCCAGCCAATTCAGAAAGTAAAAACGGAGAGAGCTACAGCAGGGGGATGACCACGAGTAAAAAAATTTTTCTTGAAAAACGTAACTGAATCATTCGTTCTCGCCCACTCGCGGTCATCCACCTGCGGTGGCTCTTCACAACCCTGTTTATTGCTGTTCGATCCGGTTCAACCACGTCTCATCTCATTCGGTCCGGCTCAGTCTGCTCTAATCTTGTTCTATGCAGTTCAGTCAGGTTCGATCCTGTTTGTTCTGATTCAACCCGATAAAAAAAAAAAGTTCAATCCCGCGCAATCCGGTCCCGTCCCGTCCGGTGTGGCTCAATCCAGTTCAACCCAGTTTAATCCAGTTCAGTCCTCTTTATTCCAGTTCAATCGAATGAAAAGAGAAGTTCACTCCGGTCTCAGCCGGTTCAGTTTGGTTTTATCCAGTTTATTCTGGTCGAATCCGGTTCGATCTGGTCCGGTCTGGTCCAGTGCGGTCCAACCCGGTTTAAATCCGGTCAAGTCCAGTTAAGTAGAGTTCCATCCAGTTCAGTCCAGTTCAATGAGGTTCGATCCGATGAAATCAGGTTTAATCCGGATCAATCCGGTTTGACAAAGTTTGCTCTGATTTGATTGGGTTCGATCCAGTTGATTCCAGTCAAATCCAGTCAGATCCGGTCCAGTCAGGTTCAGCTTTCTTCAGATCGATGAACTTCAATCCGGTTCAATCCAATTAAATCAAGTTCCAGCCGGTTCAATCCGGTTCAACGCTGTTTATTTCGGGTTTATCTGGTCCAGCCCAGTCCAATCCGGTTCAGTCTGTTTCCATCCGGTTGTCCACTGCGGTGCAGCCCACTTTAATCTTGTTCAGTCCACTCCAGTCCAGTTAAACCAAGCTCTGTTCAGTTCATTGTGGTTCAGTCAAGCTCGGTGCTGTTTATTCCTGTTCAATCCAGTTCAGTCAAGTCTAATCGTGTTGAATCCCGTTTATTTTGACTGAATCCACTTCAATCCAGCTCAATCTAGTCTTGTCTTGTCCCATCCGGTCCAATCCGGTCTTGTCTTGTTCCAAACGGGTCACTAAGTTTACATCCTGTTTATTCCGGTTCAACCCGATAAAACAAAAGTTCGATCCGGTTCAGTCCTGTTTTTTCTGGTTTCTTCCGGTTGGATCTGGTCCAATCCAGTCTAATCCAGTCTAATCCGGTTAAATCAGGTTCAATCCAGTTCAGTCCAGTCTGATGAGGTTCGATCCGATGAAACCGAGTTGAATCTGGTTCAATGCGGTTCCACACAGTTCGTTCCAGTTCCACCGGGTTCGATCAACTTCAATCCGGTTCGGTTGGTTCGATGCAGTTTGTTCAGTCGAATCCAGTCAGATCCGGTCCAGTCAGGCTCAGTCTTGCTCAGATCGGTGAACTTCAATCCGGTTTGATCCAGTTTGATCCGATTAGATCAAGTTCTATCCGGTTCTACCCTGTTTAATACAGTTCAATGTGGCTCAATCAGGTTCAGTCTGGTCCAGTCGAGTCCACTGTGGTCCAGTCCGGTTTAACCCTGCTCCAGTCCGGTTAAATCAACTTCTATCCAGTCCGGTAGAATTCAATGAGGTTCAATTCGATTAAACCAGGTTTAATCCGGATCAATCCGGTTCGATCAAGTTCAGTCCAGTTCAGTCATTTCAACCCGGTTCAGTCCAGTTTAATCCAGTCAGATCCGGTTAAACGGAGATGCGTCCGGTTCCATCCAGTCCACTCGGGTTCAGCCCCGTGGATTTCAGTCCAATCGTCAACTTCGATCCGGTTCCATCCGGGTCGATCCCGTTTATTCCGGTTCAATCCGGCTCAGAACGGTTGAATCCGCTCGAAAGTTGCAGAATCCGGGCTCCGTCCGGGTCGATCCGGTTCCGGCCGGATCGGAGACGGGAAAGAAACGGGGAGCGCTACCGCTGGGGGATGACCGGGACTGCGATCCGCGGCGCTACCGCAGGGGAGTCTGACCCCGCCCGCCCCGCCCCGCCCCCCCGCAGGACGCCGCACATCGACCGCCTGGCCCGCGAGGGCGCGAAGCTGACGCAGCACCTGGCGGCCTCCCCGCTGTGCACGCCGAGCCGTGCGGCCTTCCTCACCGGACGCTACCCCGTGCGCTCAGGTGCGGCCCCGCCCGACCCCGACCCCCGACCCCGCCCCCCGACCCCGCCCCCCGACCCCGCCCGCGACCTCACGGCCCCCCCGACCCCGCCCGCAGGCATGGCCTCGCGCAACCGCGTGGGCGTCTTCCTCTTCTCCGCGTCCTCCGGGGGCCTCCCGCCCGGCGAGGTCACCTTCGCGCGGCTGCTCAAGGGGCGCGGCTACGCCACGGCCTTCGTCGGTGAGTCCCGGGGACGGGGCGGGCGGAGGGGCTTCCCCGGGCGACCCCAGTGACCCCAAATGACCCCGAATGACCTCAAATGACCCCGAGTGACCCCGAATGACCTCAAATGACCCCAAATGACCTCAAATGACCTCAAATGACCCCGAGTGACCCCAAATGACCCCGAATGACCTCAAATGACCCCAAATGACCTCAAATGACCTCAAATGACCCCGAGTGACCCCAAATGACCCCGAATGACCTCAAATGACCCCGAGTGACCTCAAATGACCCCAAATGACCTCAAATGACCTCAAATGACCCCGAGTGACCTCAAATGACCCCGAATGACCCCGAATGACCCCGAATGACCCCCGTGACCCCGCATGACCCCCGTGACCCCGCGCCCCGCCCCACCCCGCAGGCAAGTGGCACCTGGGCCTGAGCTGCCGGCACCGCAGCGACTTCTGCCACCACCCGCTGCGCCACGGCTTCGACCGCTTCCTGGGCACGCCCACCACGCACCTGCGCGACTGCCGTCCGGGCGGGGGCACGGTGTTCGGGCCGGCGCTGCGGCTGCTCGTGTGGGGGCCGCTGGGCGCGCTGGGCGCGGGGCTGGCCTCGCTGTGGGCGGCGCGGCGGGCGGGGCTGGCGCGGGTGCCGGCGTGGGCGCTGTGGGCGCTGGCGGGCGCCATGGGCGCGGTGGGCGTCGGCCACGCCGGCTTCCGCCTCTACTTCCGCCCGGCCAACTGCTTCCTCATGGCCGACCTCGCCGTCGCCCAGCAGCCCACGGACTACGCCGCGCTCACGCGCACGCTCGCCCGGGCCGCCGTCGACTTCCTGCGCGGGTGAGGCTCCCGGGCGGGGCCGGGTGGGGCCGGGGGGCGTGGGCGGGGCCTGTGAGGCCGGGACGGGGGTTCCGGGGACTTCCGGGGCCATTTCCAGTGTAAGGGCGGGACTTCCTGTCTGACTTCCTGTCGGGGGCGGGACTTCCTGTTACCGTTCTGGGCTTGAACGAGGCCCAGGCGCTGCAGGCGGGGCTTCCGGGGTCGCGGGAGACGGGTTCAGGGGACTTCCCGTTAGATTTTCTGGGTGGGCGGGACTTCCTGTGCGACTTCCGGTCCGGGGGCGGGACTTCCTGTTGGGCGGGTGGCTGTGGGTGGAGTTTCCGGGTTGTGGGCGGGGTTCCTGGGGTCGGGGAGGGTGAAACCAGGGCACTTCTGGTCCGGGGGCGGGACTTCCTGTGCGACTTCCTGTTGGGGGCGGGACTTCCTGTCACGGGACTCGGATTCGGGGGACTTCCTGTCGGGTTTTCCCGGGTGGGCGGGGCTCCCCGCGTCACTCCCCGCCCCGGCCCCGCCCCCCAGGCACGCGGACGCGCCCTTCCTGCTCGTGCTCTCCTTCCTCCACGTCCACACCGCGCACTTCGCCGGCCCCGACTTCCGCGGGCGGAGCCTGCACGGCGCCTACGGCGACAGCGTGGAGGAGATGGACTGGGGCGTCGGTGAGACGGCGGGACGCGCGGGCGGGGGACGGACAGGGGCCGGGCGCTACCGCGGGGGGACGACCGCGAGTGACGCGGGACGAACGTCTGAGGCGGGGGGACGACCGGCCCTGACCGGCTCCCCCCGCGGCCCCGCCCCCGCCCCCGCCCCCGCAGGCCGCGTCCTGGCCGCGCTGGACGAGCTCGGCCTCGCGAACGACACGTTCGTCTACTTCACGTCCGACCACGGGGCCCACGTGGAGGAGGCGGGGCCGCGCGGCGAGCGTCACGGCGGCAGCAACGGCGTCTTCCGGGGTGAGCGGGGCCGGGCCGGGCGGTGGGGGTCGGGTCCCGGGGGCGCGGGGTCGGACGCGGTTGCTCGCGGTCGTCCCCCCGCCTGAGAGCCGTCGCGTTCCGCGCTCGCGGTCGCTCCCCCGCGGTAGCGCTCCCCCCGTTCCCCCCCCTGCAGGCGGCAAGGCCAACAACTGGGAGGGCGGCGTGCGCGTGCCGGGCCTCGTGCGCTGGCCCCGCGCTGTCCCGCGCGGCCTGGAGGTCGGCGACCCCACGAGCAACATGGACGTCTTCCCGACCGTGGCGCGGCTGGCGGGGGCGGAGCTGCCGCGGGACAGGTGAGGCGGGGCCGGGCGCGGGGACACGGGGGTCGGGGGCCACGCCCACTTCCCGTCACGCCCACTTCCTGTCAGACAAACGTACTTCCTGTTAGAAATCGTCACTTCCTGTTAGGAAAGCCTATTTCCTGTCAGTTACACAACCACTTCCTGTGGGAACTGCTCACTTCCTGTCAGGAAACGTCACTTCCTGTGCCTGAGACGCTCATTTCCTCTCAGAAATGACGACTTCCTGAATCTATCACGTCTACTTCCTGTCAGAACAGCTCACTTCCTGTCGAGGAGAATAGTTTCCTGTCAAAAACACCCACTTCCTGTCAAAAACACCAACTTCCTCTCAAAAATCACCAACTTCCTGTCAAAAA
>NW_021614563.1:1401-2262 GCF_004785775.1 Grammomys surdaster | reverse complement strand
CCTGTGAGAAAACACCCACTTCCTGTGAGAAAACACCCACTTCCTGTCAAAAGTCACCCACTTCCTGTCAAAAGTCACCCACTTCCTGTAAAGTATCACCCACTTCCTGTCAAAAGACACCCACTTCCTGTCAAAACACACCCACTTCCTGTGACAAAACACCCACTTCCTGGCCAAAAACACCCACTTCCTGTCAAAAGACACCCAATTCCTGTGAGAAAACACCCACTTCCTGTGAGAGAAAAACACTACTGCCTCATTTAAATAAATTAGCATATTCATGACTCGGATTAGAATAAATTAGCATATCCTCTCAGGCCCTCTCAGTTTAGCATACATTTGCATAAATCTGCATACATTTGCATGCGTCTCCGGGACCCGCCCTCTCCCGGCTCATTTGCATGCCCCCGCCCGCCCCCGACCCCGCCCTCACTTCCTGTCCCGGCCCCGCCCCCAGGGTGATCGACGGGCGCGACCTGACGCCGCTGCTGACGGGACGGACGCGGCGCTCGCAGCACGACTTCCTGTTCCACTACTGCAACGCCTTCCTGCAGGCCGTGCGCTGGCGCGACGGTGGGCGGGGCCGCGGGGGGCGGAGGCGGGGCTCACGCGGGGGCGGGGGCGGAGAGACAGGAAACGCTCGAGTCCGACGGGAGGCGGGCATGCGTGACAGGAAGTAGACGTTTGACAGACAGGAAGTGACCGTGCGCAACAGGAAGTGAGCCACGTGGGCACAGGATGTTGATGTTTGAGACAGGAAGTGGGATTTTCACAGACAGGAAGTGAGTATTTGTAACAGGAAGTGAGTTTTCCCGACAGGAAGTGGGAGTTTCACAGACAGGAAGTGAGTTTTCCTGACAG
>NW_021614563.1:0-1391 GCF_004785775.1 Grammomys surdaster | reverse complement strand
GAAGTGAATATTTCTGACAGGAAGTGGGAGTTTCACAGACAGGAAGTTTTTCTGACAGGAAATGAGAGTTTTCCAGACAGGAAGTGAACATTTCTGACAGGAAGTGACTTTTCCTGACAGGAAATGAGTATTTCACACAGGAAGTGAGCGTTTCACAGGCAGGAACTGAGTTTTTCTGACAGGAAGTGAGCTTTGTCACAGGAAGTGGGAGTTTCACAGACAGGAAGTGAGTTTTCCTAACAGGAAGTGGCCGTATCCTAGGCAGGAAGTGAGTTTCACAGGCAGGAAGCGGTCGGGGCCTCAGGAACCCCCCCCCGCGCGCTGACCCCGCCCCCCGCCCCGCAGGCCCGCACGTGTGGAAGGCCTTCTTCTTCACGCCCGTCTTCGAGCCGCCGGGCGCCAACGGCTGCCACGCGTCGCACGTGTGCGCGTGCTCGGGGCCGGGGGTGACGCGGCACGACCCCCCGCTGCTCTACGACGTCGCGCGCGACCCCGGCGAGGCCCGGCCGCTGACGCCCGAGACGGAGCCGCGTCACGCCGAGGTCCTGGCCGTCGTGGCCGCCGCCGCCCGCGCGCACGCCGCCGGCGTGGACCCCGCGCCCGACCAGCTGTCGGCGGCCAACCTCGTGTGGAAGCCGTGGCTGCAGCTGTGCTGCGCGTCCCGGCCCCACGCGCTCGCCTGCCACTGCGCGGGCGACGCCCGGTGACGCGCGGACGGGGGAGACGCCCGCCTCCTGTCGGGAACAGTGGGACCCGGGCGCTTCCTGTTCACTGCGCAGTCACTTCCTGTCTCTGGACACGAGACACGCCCACTTCCCGTCGATCTCCGCGAGGACACGCCCACTTCCTGTTCTTAAGCCACTTCTTGCCCGCGATCGACGCAGTCGCCCGCCTCCCGTTCACGCCGCGCTGACTTCCTGCGACTCGGCCGCCGCGCCCCGTCCACGTCCCCCGAGCTGCCTCAGGACGCGCGCCTCCCGCGTGTGTGACGCTGACTTCCCGTCAGAAACGGTCACTTCCTGTTGGATAATTAACACTTCCTGTGTCTGAGACGCCCGTTTCCTGTTAGACATGTTTATTTCCTGTTGAAAACGGTTACTTCCCGTCAAAATCGCCCACTTCCTGTCAGAAACCTCCACTTCCTGTCACAGACGGCCACTTCCTGTGTGTGATGCTCATTTCCTGTCAAAAACGTAAACTTCCTGTTCAAGTTTCTCGCTTCCCGTTTCTGGGGGTCTCGACTCGTGCGAAAAGTACCCACTTCCTGTGCGTAGGAAAGCGACTTCCTGTTAATAAACCACCACTTCCTGCTTGGGAGACGCTCACTTCCTGTTACACATGTTTACTTCCTGTGAAAAATGCCCACTTCCTGTGAAAAATGCCCACTTCCT
>NW_021614562.1:0-1389 GCF_004785775.1 Grammomys surdaster | reverse complement strand
AGTGGTGGTGCTAAATGTTGGGACATCAGCCGTTGCACCCCAAAGGATTTGCCCATTGCACTGGGTCGGTGAGGAGTCTTGGCCTGGCTGGTCCTTGTCTGTGTAGCTGTGGTACCTGAATTTTGAGGCAAACAGCCCTTGCACCCCTAGGAGATGACTCCATTGCACAGGGATGGGTGTTTGCATCTCTTTCTGTTTCCCTTAGCCCTTGGACACAGAGGACTTGCTTCCATTGCACCTGGTAGGGTAAGAGAGACTGTCTTAAACTATTAGTCCTTGATCGCTTATTCCCCCAAGATGGAATTTGCTTGATCGGGCTTGAGTTTGAGTCATGACCGGTACCACGCTAGACAGGCCAAGGACAGCCAGAGAGATAGCTCCATCTTTTTGTCTCCAGGCCAGCTGCCATTGGTCCCAACGACGGGAAATAGGCTGACGCCACATGCCAGATATACACCATGAGGACAACTGGGGAATTGATGGCAAACCAACCCCATGACGGGATTAGCGAGTGGCAATGACCCGGGTGCAGGTATATCCCTCATAGCCTAAGACAGGGTGGCTCTCCTTTCCTTGGCATTAGCCCTATTGTTGCTGGCTGTGGAAAAACGTCAGCTAGCCTAAGACACGGGACATTGACCAGTGCCTGTTTAACAAAACAAAAGGAAATAGCCAGTAGACAGATTCCTCAGCTGCTGTACCCCAAGGACTTTTGGTAAAGACACCCTATAAAGCCTCAAACATATCTATACACAGTCCCTGCCCACTAAGGTGTTCGTTCCACAGATAGTAGGTCTGGTAAGTCAATAACGGAGCAGACGGATAAGCCTCGGCCACCTAAGACAGGGCACCCCTGGGTGGGGAGGCTGACCCAGTGATGGGTAAGAGTTTGAGCACCGCCCTCCAAAGAGACTCAGACCCGCCGTGAGACCCCCAAATATGGGAGTTACGAAACCTTCCCAGGGATCTGAACTACCACCCTCTGCAATAAAACAAAAAAGGGGCAGATGTAGGAAGCCGCGTTTGTGCTGGCAGAATTCGCCATTCCAAGATGGCACTGGCATCCGTACTTCTTCCTAGTAAACAAGTAAATTGCGCATGTGCCATGGTAAAAGCCCGCCAAAGTTAAAGCCCATCCCACGGCGTTTTGGCGCGATATGAGTAAGCAACCAATCAGAGGTGAATACACTGCTCTAAGGGTATATAAACAGTGCTTTCCCGGGCCTGGGGGTCTTCCACCATTTTGTTTTTTGGAATAAACGTTTTCCTATGGAAGGATCCTGATGTGTGTCCACGTACATTCTTGCTGGCGAGACGATTACACGCGCGTCACACTCTTCTACTTTCTGAGGGTAGTACATGCTAACACATAAGCAGAGAAAACATATA
>NW_021614561.1:0-18008 GCF_004785775.1 Grammomys surdaster | reverse complement strand
TTATTTTACAGATTATGTTTAAGGAAAACTATATTTTAATTTTTTTTCTCCAATACACATTTCTTAGGGTAAATCTGGCAGTATTAGGCCAAGTCTATGCCTTTTAGCTCTGCCCTGGGTTTGCATGTATCTTTCTATCTTTCTATTTGGTTTTTTTTTATATTCATTCATTTATTTATTTATTTATTTATTTTTTTGAGACAGGGTTTCTCTGTGAAGCCCTGGCTGTCCTGGAACTCACTCTGTAAAACAGGCTTGCCTCGAACTCAGAAATCCACCTGCCTCTGCCTCCCGAGTGCTGGGAACAAAGGCATGCGCCACCACCGCCCGGCTTTGAAAGTACTTTAAAGTCAAGGCTGGTATTATTTTTATCATCTACTAGGTAGAATATTAAACATCATAATAATTTTTTTTTTTTGAGACAAGGTTTCCCTGAGTAGCCCTGGCTGTCTTAAACTTGATCTGTAGACCAGAGATTCATCTGCCTCTGAGTTCCTGCTGGGATTAAAGGTATGCACCTCCACACTCAGTTCCTTAATCAATTTTTAAAATCTAATTATAAAAATATTTTAGAAACATAAAACATAAAATAATGTTTAGTTATTCAGGGCAGTAGTCTTAAAGTCCACATGATTATATTTTTTAGATAATGAATTACCAATTTTATCAGATTTACTTTGTTTTGTTTTTTGAGACAGGGTTTCTCTGTGTAGCCCTGGCTGTCCTGGAACTCAATCTGTAGACCAGGCTGGCCTCGAACTCAGAAATCCCCCTTCCTCTGCCTCCCAAGTGCTGGGATTAAAGGCGTGTGCCACCACCGCCCGGCCAATAAAACCCTTCTTATCCATACCATGGATCTGTCATGCCTTCAGCTTAATACCTAGGACTTTTTGTTAAGCAAGAAAGGTAGACCAGTTTGGCAGTAGTTATCTGTAGATATCCCTATTTCCACACATTCTTGAAAGTTAGTGATCATCATGCATAAAGGCGGCTAGAGTACTTGATGGTGGTTTGTCTCCCAATATCATCCCCATTTTTTGGTAACTTTTGGAACTTTGAAGGCATCTTGGTTTCTGTCTTGTTTGCATTAGTTTTCTTTGTTTTTGAAATGTTCTGATTTACTATCAATTGGACCTTGCTCCAGATACTCCTCAAATGCATAAATCTGTATTTTCCTGCCGCCTGTTACCTTGACAAGCCTTTGCTTAGGAATTCAAGAGAGCTTGATGATAAAGAAGTCAAAGAGAAGAGGCACTTGTTCCCTCCCACCCAAAAGTGTGGTGAAACACCCATGATGTGAGAACTTTGCTCTCTCGCTCTCTCTTGCTCTCTCTCTCTCTCTCTCCCTCTCTCTCTCTGTCTCTGTGTGTGTGTGTTTCTTTTCTCTTGAAAAATTGTCTATTTTAGTTAGGAAATATGTGCTTTGGGTCAGTTTTATATGCTGCTTTGGGGATTGATTTTCTCAGCTATAGTCCTGAGACTATCTTCTCCACCAAGTTATCTCTAGGGTTATTTTGCATGTTAATGCAAACATGAAGGGGGCTCCAGACACTGGGTGACCAATCCTCATGTATGTTTTCCCAGGTGAGCCTGTTGGACTCTAAGATCCAAAACCAGGGGACATGCTGTCACAGAAACACATTGGGACTCACTGCAATAACATGAGGTTTAACGATACTTGTGCACTAGGACTCTCTTGCATGCAGGCAAGAAAGCCCTGAACAAAAGCTGGGAGCAGTACTTATACAGAGTTCACGAGGGCAATCACAAAGTCTGACCTTCTCAGGTCTGGTCTCTAGGTGACTCAGATTATGACAAGGAGTGTCCTGGAATGTGTCTGTGTGCTCTGGGTCTTCCTCCCCTGTGGTCTGAGAAATGTTAATCAGCCTCTCCGCTTTTCCTCTCAATGTTAATCTAGCAAGTGTCCTCTGAGTAAGGAATGTGCCCCTCCTGGGATGTGTCCTAGGACAGTGGGATTCTTTCAAATTCAAGTTCAAACTGAGACCTGAAAGTCCTATAAGCCAACACAGTTCCTTCTGATCCAGGATGGGATGTTCAGTTTCCCTACGAGGCACATCATGGAGGTGTCTTCCTGACATCATCACACTTCTGAGTGGGATGGAACATGCTGTGTTTGGGATGGAGGCTCAAGTCTGGATAGATCACACCAAATCAAAGCAGTTCACATGGTAGAGGTTCCACCAAATCAAAGCAGTTCACATGGTAGAGGTTCTATTAGAAAAGAACAGGGACAAAGGGGAAAGAAAAAAGACAAGGGGAAAAAGGGTCGAAGGTGGGGAAAGGGTCACCTTTTATCGAGGCTGTGATGTAGGTGGTTCCCAGGTGAATGTGAGGAGTGGGCTCCAAAAAGGTATGCAGGGTTGTCATGGCAACAGGTATCACCTATGTGTGACATTCCTGAGTTTGGAGCCAGTTTGCCAAGCTGGCTCTGGATACCAACAGAACAAGTGCCTCTTCTCTTTGACATCTTTATCATCAGGCTCTCTAGAATTCCTAAGCAAAGGCTTGTCAAGGTAACAGGAGAAACAGCAGGAAAATACAGACTTATGAATTTGAGGAGTGTCAGGAGCAAGGTCCAACTGATAATGAAGGAATCTCAGGTCTCAGCCTAAACTTAAAAGAATGAAGGAATCTCAGGTCTCAGCCTAAACTTAAAAAAATTAACTTCTCCAGAGACATGTTCTGTTCCAGGAGAAGCACATTCCAAAGACTTACACACATATTCCAGGAGAAGGGCCCAAGATAATAGAAAATCAGGAAGCTGGGCCCTTAGCGCAATAAACCTGGGTAAACAGGAGCTATGGTAAGATAGACTTAGCTAACACTCATCATCATAAGATAATGTGCAAATATGTGTTTCCAAGAAACTGAGAGTGGGAGTCGACGTTTGAGGTCAGCCTTTGTGGTTAACATTGTCTAAGAGGTGATTGTGTTAGTATTCTGTCTAAACTCCACCTCCACAGTTATCTGGCAACAGCCAGGTATACTCCTCCCCACAGTTACCTGGCAACAGCCAGGTAGGCATGCCCACTATAAAAGGGGCTGCTTGCCTCCTCCTCTCTCTCTTATTCTCTTACTCTCTTGCCTCTAGCTTCTCCTCGCCCTTCCTCCCTTCCCTCCCCCTCTCTCCATGTGGTCATGGCTGACCTCCTCTTCTTTCCTCTCTCTCTCCTCTTTCTCCACCATCTTCTCCCGTTTCTCTCCCTACCTTTGCTCTCTGGCCTGAATAAACCCCCTCCCCTTTGGAACTGTTTGGTCTGGTGTTGCCTGTTCCAAGCTGTGCGCTGAAGTCTAACATTGGTGCCGAAACCTGGGATACTTCAGGAACAGTGAGACCTATGTGGCCGCCAGCAGCCACAGCCGACTGCTGTGAGGCTGCTGTAGCTGTACAAGACCGACACCATGTGGCCTGCCACAACCCCACTGCTGCAGCTGCCACCACTACACCACTCGGACTTCATCTGCTGCTACCTGCCATCACCAACCGTGTGAATTCCCACCACTGCTGCAGACCAACCCCATCTGCCACTGAAAGGCTCGAAAAACTTCCACCACGTGAGCTGTGCCACTGGGGCCCACAGGTAGTGCTCTGCCACATGGGCTAGGCAACCAGACAGGTCTACACAGACTTCACGGTTCCACCTTTCCTGATACCAGACTGCACAAGCCCACAAACACACCTGCGTATTAATTGGTAAGGAGTTTCCGATTGGCGGGAGGAACCCTGGACACCCAGTTAGGTAGGTTCTGGCCAACCTTCCCAGGGCTAAGGAGTTGGCTTTTCATTGCCCCAGTCCATATGACTGGCCTCTAGCTGAACTACAACCTAGGACATTGGCCATTGGGTGATTTCCCTCTCAGAAATAGCTCCCAGCTCTCAAAGCTCCGCTGGAAATCCTGGTACCAGGTGAGCTATTTTCTGCCGGACTAGCTCCACAGAGGCCCCAAGATATTCTTGTGACAACCTGATTATCTAGGCTGAGCCTGATTTTTCGTTGCCAGCTTTTCTTTCGGGACGCCGACTGATAGCTCGGTAATAGCCGTCACCCAATGGGTACCACATTGTCTTAGACTGTACCCAGACACCCCACTGGGTTGTCTACTGAAAAACCTCAAATCTCTAAAATTAACACCTGATTTGAGGCCTTCCAAATTGATACACCTCTGCAATAAGGTCTGGATTTGATACCCTCTAGATAATAGACGAAAGTAGCCACGTAATGGCACACTAGACCCAACTATTTTAAGAGGTCTTAACACATACTGCCAGCAGTCTGGTAAATGGAAACAAATCCCCTATGCTTGAGCATTTATCTATCTTCGTTATACTCTTTCCATGTGTTCTTCCTGTTCCCACTTCCCAGACCATCTGCTCACCCCACTGCTTTGCCACCTCCGTTCTCTATTATGGAACTTTGCTGACCACCATCTACCTCAACCACACACTGTCTCCTGTCCACTGCCTGTCAACATTGGAGACCAAGTGCTTCTCTCCCCTCCAGATCATTGGCCCTCACCTCTCTTTCCCAAATGGCAGGGTCCTTTTAAAGTAATCCTCGTGACCCCTACAGCTGCTAAACTTGAAGGACTCCCTCATTGGGTACACTTATCTCACCTTAAGCCTTTCACTCCTCCCACTTAGTTGCATTTTTAGGGGTGTGCCTCTCACCCATTCCTTTTTGGTAGTGCCTACATGTCCTGTCCCCTTAGTAGGAAGAGATATTTTAGCTAAGTTGGGAGCTTCTATTTTCTTTGCTCCACCAATTCGCTTAAGCCCAAGCTCGCCAGCAGTTCCTCTGCTCCTCCTTTTAGCCAGTCACCCTACTAACACTAACATGTTATTTCCCTTACCAGCTTCTCAGGTGGACCCCCGAGTTTGGGACATCCAGAACCCCTCTGTTGCTCAACATCATTCTCCTATTTTCATCCAGTTACTGGACTCTACCAGGTACATCTGCCAAGCCCAATACCCTCTTTCTCTCCAGAGCCTCAGGGGACTTAAGCCTATCATTGCTGACCTCTTAAGGAAAAAACTCCTTCGACCTACCTCTTCCCCTTTTAACACCCCTATACTGGCAGTTAAGAAACTTAATGGCACCTATCGACTGGTTCAAGATCTCAGGCACATTAACTCTGCCGTAGTTCCCCTCCATCCTGTTGTAGCTAACCCTTATACGCTTCTCTCTACTATCCCCTCAGGGACTTCTCATTTTTGAGTCCTAGATCTCAAGGATGCATTTTTCTCTATCCCTCTAGACACCCAGTCACAGGACATATTTGCCTTTACCTGGACAGATCCTGACACCCACTTTTCTACCCAACTTACCTGGACTGTTCTACCTCAGGGATTCCAGGACAGCCCACATCTGTTTGGACAGGCCCTGGCTTCTGACTTACTCTCTTTATCTCTCCATAGATCAAATAGATGATGTTGTTCTCTGTAGCCCCTCCCTAGAAATTAGCCAAGCTAACACAGTTGCTCTTCTAAATTTCCTTTCCAGTCAGGGCTGCAGGGTCTCACCTTCTAAAGTCCAACTGTCCACTCCTCAAGTCACCTATTTGGGGCTAGAAATAACCTCAACCCACAAGGCTATTACCTTAGATAGAAAGAACCTGATTCAGTCTCTAACTATTCCTTCTACAAAGGAAGAGATTCTATCATTCCTAGGAGTGGCTACCTTTTTGCGTTCCTGGGTTCCTTCCTTTTCCCTACTTTCTCGACTCTTATGAAGCAGCATTAGGCCCCACCCACAAATCTCTTCTCAAACCTGTCACTAAGCTCTTCCAAAGGCTCCAACAGGCTCTCCTTAAGGCCCCAGCCTTACATCTCCCAGACCTGGCTCATCCTTTTTCCGTCTACATAACTGAAAAAGAGGGATTTGCCCTTGGAGCCTTAGGTCACCAACTGGGACCATCTTTTGCACCCATAACATACTTGTCAAAAAGACTAGATCCAACCATCCAGGGAAGGGCACCTTGTACTTGTACCTTAGCAGCTGCTGAACTCCTTATTCCAGAATCAAAGAAACTAACCCTGAGATCACCTATAACTGTTCTTTCTTCTCACAACCTGTCACAGCTCCTAACTTATAAAGTCTTACAGACTCTACCTCCCTGCAGGGTTCTTTCTCTTCAGGTAGCCCTAATAGAAGACTCCACTCTCACCTTTCAATCATGCCCACCTCTTAATATTTCCAATCTTCTTCCCCGACCTCACACTGACTACTCTCTATCTCACTCCTGTACTGAAACCTTAGAAGAACTATTACCTCATCCTTCACACATACAGGAGGGCACATTGTCTCAAGCCACCTTTACCTGGTATACAGATGGAAGCTCCTTCATGAAGGGGTCAGGAAAGCTGGCTATGCCATAGTGTCAGATACCAAGGTGGTGGAGGCACAGGCCCTTCCTGCTCATATCACCAACTCTTTCATCCTAACAGCCAAGTGCTGTCTTATTTTGTTAAGACCCACCTACAGCCTACTCCTGAGAAACTAAATTTCCTAAAATCTATCACTGCTTCTTGCAAAATCTGTCAGATGTCAGATCCCAACTCAAGGTATCGTAGCACCCCTTTTCCTACCCATCAGGCTAGAGGTTCCCTTCCTGGAACTGACTGGCAACTGAACTTGACTTTACCCACATGCCTGCTGTAAAATGTGTCAAGTACCTCCTGGTCTTTGTGGACACCTTCTCAGGCTGGGTAGAGGCTTTTCCCACAACTAACAAAAGGGCTCAGACAGTCTCTGATCTCCTCAGAGAGATCATCCCCCATTTTGGTGTCCCCGCCTCCCTCCAGTCAGACAATGGGCCTGAATTTACTTCCCAAGTTTCTCAGACTCTATCTAAGGCCCTAGACATCCCCTGACATTTTCTTATCCCCTATCATCCTCAATCTTCAGGTAAGGTAGAGAGAACCAACCACTCTTTAAAAACCACTCTTGTCAAGCTGTCACGGGAACTTCAACTTGACTGGGTAAAACTCCTACCTCTGGCTCTTTTCAGGCTACAAGCCCTTCCCAAGTGACTTCTCCTCATTTCACCTTCTGAACTCATGTATGGATGTCCAATCTTAGCTCCTGGTCTTTCACCTAAATGTTCCCTCTCTCTCTGCCCGGGACCTGTAAAGTGAGTGCTAGTAGTGCCTTCCACTACAAAAACAACTAACATGAACATTGCTGTGATACAGGACATGCTTGCTTTTCCTTGCCCACTGCAAACTCTAGCCACCAGAGACTCTGGGAAGCGACTTCCGGAGCTAGCAGGAAGTCCCGCCCCACTGCTGCTGCTGCTGCCCAACCCCCCTGCCAGCCATATGATCCAGCTTTCTTATTCTGGTACTAGCCAAATGTTTCTTTGCTAATACAAAAATATGCTTTTCTCTACCTACACAACCCGCCAAAGTTACTTAAGACAAGATAGGAAAGGCTCTGTCTTGATAGATTTTTACTACTGCTATTATTCTATTCAGTTACAACCAATCCTTATGGCTCTCAATCTTGTCAGAAGTCTGCTGATAGTATTTTTAAGCTTATGGCTGACAGAATGCCCAAAGCCTCTAACAGTTACCCAAGATGGTTTCAGAAGATGGACACTGGACTCCTAGAACATACAGCCTAGATTGTATGTGAAAAAACACAATGGGATACCCTGAGTCAAATGACTTGGCTAAATCAAGGTAAGTCATTTCTCATGTCACGCGTATCCATTCCACAGAAAAAAGCCCTGCGTCTTCTGCACTTGGAAGCCAAACTGACTTCACCCAAGAGACTATGGAGACCACGGGAACTGGTGGCTAGTGGACTCTGTCATTTTTAAAAATAATATATAACTGGTAGATTATTGTTTACTCTTTCTCAGACTTCTGACTACATTGACAGCTAAGCTTTCACAGACATTATCTGTTACTTCATTATGTAAACTCAGTTGCCATCAATTAAATGCTCTGTATTTCCTCCTCTTACTATCCCACTGTCCTAAGTTATCTGAGTTCCTATAAACTTAACTCTAAGCAGGTCTATATTCCACTATACAATCCAACAAAAGTTCATCTTAGAGACTGCTTTTGTTGCTAACTCATGCTGTTATCTGTTTTGTAAACTTACAAGCTACAGGAAAGCCACTCAGATCTACCTCTCATGGACCAAATAGATGCCATCCAGATAAGTAAAGGTCCCACTCACTACCTATAACAAAGGGTGGGATCCCTCTGGGTTTCGAATGTACATCTTAGAAAAAATTTCTTTCTCAAGATGTTCTTAATCTTATTTCCTACATCTTGTCAAGTCCAGGTGCATCCAGAACAGCTCCAGAGAAGCAACCTCCAGATGCTCCATCTCCTGTCACGCACACAGCTGCTTCTACTGGACCTGTTCCTTCCGACCTATTCTCAGATGGCTCTCTCCATAGACCCTGGACAGCAGCAAACAGTCAGCTCTCCTAAGACCAGACAAAAAAACCCCATACTTCTTCTTCTTCTTCTTCTTCTTCTTCTTCTTCTTCTTCTTCTTCTTCTTCTTTTTGTTTTTTTGTTTTTCAAGACAGGGTTTCTCTGTGTAGCCCTGGCTGTCCTAGAACTCACTCTGTAGACCAGGCTGGCCTCGAACTCAGAAATCCACCTGCCTCTGCCTCCCAAGTGCTGGGATTAAAGGTGTGTGCCACCACTGCCCGGCTCATACTCATTCTTCTAGGTTCCTCCTAAAGACACATCGCCCCCAATGCCAGCAGGAAGTAGCCAGATTTCACAACGACCCTATTCCTGCTTCACCGTCACCTCTTTCTAATTTTTCTTTTTAATTAAACCAAAATGTGGGAATGTTAGTATTCTGTCTAAACTCCACCTCCACAGTTATCTGGCAACACCCAGGTATGCTCCTTCCCACAGTTACCTAGCAACAGCCAGGTAGGTGTGCCCACTACAAAAGGGGCTGCTTGCCTCCTCTCTCTCTTACTCTCTTACTTTCTTGCCTCTAGCTTCTCCTCGCCCTTCCTCCCTTCCCTTCCCCCTCTCTCCACATGGTCATGGCCAGCCTCCTCTTCTTTCCTCTCTCTCTCCTCTTTCTCCACCATCTTCTCCCGTTTCTCTCCCTACCTTTGCCCTCTGCCCTGAATAAATCCCCTCCCTTTTGGAACCGTTTGGTCTGGTGTTGTCTGTTCCAAGCTGTGCGCCGAAGACTAACAGATTGTAAGATTGCCCTTGTAAAACCTGTGAAAAATGTATAAAAGCTGCTCTTAGCTTTAGCTCAGGGTTCCTCTAGCCCCAGTGCACTGGATCAATAAACCTCTTGTGTTTGCATCGAACCCCCTGTCCATGAGTGTTTCTATGGGAGTGTGTCTTCCCAGTTTGGATCTTAGGGTCCAACAATAATAAATCAGAATATTTCAAAGACAAAAGAAAACTAATGCAAACAAGACAGAAACCAAAATGCCTTCAAAGTTCCAAAAGCAAACACTGAAAATACCTTTACAGATCCAAAAGCAAGTATGCAAGCAAACAAAACAAATCACCTAGACAGAAATATTTTCAAAGTTCTAAAAGCAAACTAAATACTAAAAAGAAGTGAAATAGCCAAAATCCAAAATGACTTTAGAGATCCAAAAATAAGCAAGCAAGCCAGCAAATAAGCTAAATCAATCGTCTAGACAATATGCTTTAAAAGCAAATAAACTTGAACCAGATACAGATACAACTTTTCAAGAGTTTTTATTCAGAGGCTTAAAGCAGAATGTGTTCTTGAAAACAGACAAAAAATGTATCTATCAAAGTAGAATCAGTATTAACCAGTTTAGAATAAACAAAACTGACTATTAACCAAACCAAGGGAGGACCAAAATCCTGGAAAGAACTCACTAACAGTCTACCCGAGGAAGTAATACCAGGTAATCTGGTGGAGTCATATGACCAGCCTTGACCTCATGGATGTAAGTATGTACATAGTCCACCAGCTCCCCAGTGAAATGTGGGTGATTCTTGGAGCCCCATATTGGGCACCATAACAGTCAAGACACAAAGATCACAGCTCTCACCTTAAAAGGAATAGGAGGTAGTTTATTCTGGAAGTTTTTGAGTGTTTATGGTCTGGAAACAGATTTAGGTTATCCCAAATTCCATGCTCTAAAATGGAAGTAGTTTCATGAAGTTTTTATAGTTTACAGAACAAAGAATGTCATAAATTAAGCTAAGTTTTAAATGTGTTGGTGAGTATATCAGAAGGATAGTACACTAAGATGGGGGAGGCTTTTCCATTGGTCCAAGATATTGTCAAATGACATTCTTAGCTTTTGGGTAGGTAGAAGTTAGTGGTCTGCTAAGTTAATAGATTCTAAGAGGTTTTTAGCTATTAGTCACAAGATGTTAGTTCAGACACAGAGATGGGCAAGGCTAGAACTAGCCCCAGATAAGGTAACTAGCTACTCGACCTGCAATAGTTCAGTGTCTCCACAGTACTGAAGTTCAGCCCCATTCCTAAGTGTCAGCTCCCAATACATAGAAATACCTTTTATCTGGAATCCATAATAGCCACGCCTTTCAGAATCCCAGAAGAATTCCTACAATACACACTCTCCTGAGAACCAAAGAGGGCAACAGAAACCAAGGAACAAAACACCCACTCAACAAAGACAAGACCA
Source organism: Grammomys surdaster (assembly GCF_004785775.1). Lineage (NCBI taxonomy): Eukaryota > Metazoa > Chordata > Mammalia > Rodentia > Muridae > Grammomys > Grammomys surdaster. The sequence continues at coordinate 7,355 of NW_021614561.1, read as the reverse complement.
GATGTCAGCACCTGGAATCAAAAATCTTCTCAAACCCAGATACTTAGACACTAGTGTAAAAACACAACCAATAACAGCCAGGACAGTATGTCTCCACTAGAGCCCAGCAACCATTCCATAGCAGGTCCTGAATATTTCAAAACAGCTGATGCTCACAAAACAGGCCTTACTGCAGCCTGTATGAGGATGACTGAGGTCCTTAAAGAAGAAATGAATAAATCCCTTTAAAATATCTATAAAAACAGTAATGATAGTGGACGGAAATGATTAAAACAGTTCAAGACCTCAAAGTGGAGATAGAATCAAAAGGAAAAAAAAAGAAAGAAAGAAAGAAAGAAAAACAAAAGAAAAAACCCAAACTGAGGAAAAGCTAGAAATGAAAAAAATTAGGATCTCGAACAGGAATCTTAGTGGTAAGCATTTCTAACAGAATACAAGAGTTAAATGAGAGAATTTCAGGCATTAAAGACACAATAGAAGAAATAGATACCTTGGTCAAAAAAAATGTTAAATTTAAAAAACAAAAATCAAAAAAAAAAAAAAAAACCCCAAAAAACCCTGGTATAAAACATCCAGGAAATCTGGGACATAATGAAAAGACCAAATCTAAGAATAGTACAAATAGAAGAAAGAGAAGAAACCTAGGCCAAAGGCACAAAAGGATTTTCAGCAAAGTCTTAAAAGAAAATTCCCCTAACCTAAAGAAGAAGGTGTTTATAAAGGTACAAAAAGAATAGAGAACACCAAGCAGTCTTGCCCAAAAAAAGAAAATTGCCTTAGCACATAATAACCAAAACACTAAATGTTGAGAACAAAGGAAAAATGTTAAAAGCTGCAAGAGAAAAAGACCACATAACATATAAAGACAGACCTACTATAATAACACCTGACTCGCCCGTCTGGTCCTTTTTGCTGGGGCAGACACAGAGTTGGTCTGCTCCTGTGGAGATACTGGATCCTGAGCCATCCTAGAGAAACCACTGCACTCAGAGCAGCAGGATTTTAGGATCCCAGAGGTGGCCTGAGTCCCAGGAGTTCTTACACCCAGGAGCTTGGGATCAAAATATCACAGAGACAGCTGGACTCTGAGGAGTTCTGACACAAGCAAGATAACTGGAAATACAGACTCCAGTCAGACACAGTGAGGGCAGGTAACACTAGAGTTAACCAGATGGCAAAAGGCAACTGCAAGAACATAAGCAACAGAAACCAAAATTACTTGGCATCATCAGTACCCAGTTCTCCCACCATAGCAAGCCCTGGATACCCCATCACACTGGAAAAGCAGGATTCAGAATTAAAATCACTTCCCATGATGATGATAGAGAATTTTAAGAAGGACATAGGTAACTCCCTTAAAGAAGTACAGGGGAGCACAAGTAAACAGGTAGAAGCACTTAAAGAGGAAACACAGAAATCCCTTAAAGAAATGCAAGAAAACACTATAAAGGAATGAAACAAAACCATTCAGGATCTGAAAATGGAAATAGAAACAATAAAGAAATCTCAAAGGGAGACAACCCTGGAGATAGAAAACCTAGGAAAGAGATCAGGAGTCATAGATGCAAGCATCACCAACAGAATACAAGAGATAGAAGAGAGAATCTCATGTGCAGAAGATACCATGGAAAACATTGACACAACTGTCAAAGAAAATGCAAAATGCAAAAAGCTCCTAACCCAAAACATCCAGGAAATCCAGTACAAAATGAGAAGACCAAACCTAAGGATAATAGGTATAGATGACAGTAAAGATTCCCAAATTAAAGGGCCAGTAAATATCTTCAACAAAATTATTGAGGAAAACTTCCCTAACCTAAAGAACGAGATGCCCATAAATATACAAGAAGCCTACAGAACATCAAATAGACTAGACCAGAAAAGAAATACCTCCTGTCACATAATAATCAAAACATCAAATGCACAAAACAACGAAAAAATACTAAAAACAGTAAGGGAAAAAGGTCAAGTAACATATAAAGGCAGACCTATAAGAATTACACCATCTCACACCAGTCAGAATGGCTAAGATTAAAAACTCAAGTGATAGTAGATGCTGGCGAGGGTGTGGAGAAAGAGGAACACTCCTCCATTGTTGGTGGGACTGCAAGATGGTGCAACCACTTTGGAAATCAGTCTGGCAGTTCCTCAGAAAATTGGACATAGCATTACCTGAAGATCCAGCTATACCACTCCTGGGCATATACCCAGAAGATGCTCTAACATATAACAAGGACATATGCTCAACTATGTTCATAGCAGTCTTATTTATAATAGCCAGGAGCTGGAAAGAACCCAGATGTCCTTCAATTGAGGAATGGATACAAAAAATGTGGTACATTTACACAATGGAGTATTACTCAGCTATTAAAAACAATGAATTCAAGAAATTCCTAGGTAAATGGATCGAACTAGAGAATATCATCTTGAGTGAGGTAAGCCAATCACAAAAGAACACACATGGTATGCACTCACTGATTATTGGATATTAGTCCAGAACCTGGAGATACCCAAGATTCAACTCACAGGCCACATGAAGCTTATGAAGAAGGAAGACCAAGTGGAGGTGCTTCGGTCCTTCTTAGAAGGAGTAAGAAAATACTCAAGGGAACAAATATGGAGACAAAGTGAGGGACAGAAACTGAAGGAGGGGCCGTTTGGGGACCGTTCTACCTGGGTATCCATTCCATGTGCAGTCACCAAAGGTAGATGCTGATGTGAAAGTCAGGAAGTGCATGCTGATAAGCGCCTGATATAGATGTCTCCTCAGAGGTCTTCAAGAGTCTGACATATTCAGAGGCAGATGCTCACAGCTAACCATTGAACTGATCATGGGGTTCCCAATGGAGGAGTTAGAGTGAAGACTGTTGGAGCTGAAAGGGTTTGCGGCCCCATGAGGAGAGCAACAATACCAACCAACTAGAGCTCCCAGGGTCTAAACCACCAGCCTGGAAGCACTTAGAGAGGGATCCATGGCTCCAGCTGTATATGTCAGGGTGGAGGTCCCTGTCAGGCATTGGTGGGAGAAGAGATCCTTGGTCTCATGAAGGCTTGATGCCCCAGTGGGTGGGAATTTGAGAGTGGGGAGGTTGGAGTTGGGGGGTAGGTAGGGGCACATCTTCAGAGAAGCAGGAGGAGGGGTGAGGGGATAGGGGGTTCCTGGGTGGGGGGGAAAGGGGTAAGTGGATAACATATGAGATGTAAATAAAACATCCAATAAAAAAAAATAACACCTGACTCCTTAATGGTGAGTCTAAAAGCCAGAAGGATTTGGACAGATGTGCTGCAGACTCTGAGAGACCACAGATGCATGTTCAGACTACTCCTATACCCAAAAAAAACCTCCAATAAGACATTCCATGATAAGACAAATTTATTTACTTACTTACTTATTACTTACTTACTTACTATGAGACAGAGTTTCTCTGCATAGCCCTGGCAATCCAGAGAGCAGTCTGGATTCAAACTCAGAGATCCATTCTCCCTCCTGAGTCCTAGCATTAAAGATGTATGCCACTATGCACAATGATAAGACAAAATTTAAATAATAACTATCTAGCTCTGTAGAAGTCTCTAGAACAGTGCTTCTCAACCTGTGAGTTATGATGACCCCTCTGAGGGTTGAACTAACCTTTCACAGGAGCTGCCTAAGATCATCTGAAAACACAGATATTTACATTTTGATTCTTTTTTTCTTTTTTTCTTTCTTTCTTTCTTTCTTTGTTTTTTTTTTTTTTTGGTTTTTGGTTTTTTCGAGACAGGGTTTCTCTGTGTAGCCCTGGATGTCCTGGAACTCACTCTGTAGACCAGGCTGGCCTTGAACTCAGAAATCCGCCTGCCTCTGCCTCCCAAGTGCTGGGATTAAAGGCGTGCGCCACCACCGCCCGGCCGAGAACCACTGCTCTTAAAGGAAAATTCCAACCTAAAGATGTTAACTACACCCTGGAAAACACAAAGAATAAATAATCCTGGCAAACAAATCAAAGGAGGGAACACAGAGACATATACACGCGCGCTCACACACACACACACACACACACATGCACACACACACACGAATGAATACTAGTGACAACAAAATAGCAGTAATCAATAAACATTGCTCATTGATCTCTCTCAACATCAATGGTCTCAATTCCTCCAAAACACAAACAATACAAAGACCCACAAATGAATTTGAAAACAGGATCCATCCTTCTGCTGCAACTAAGAAACATACTCTAATATCAATTATAGACCTCACCTCAGGGTTAAAGGACAGAAAAGGATATTCTAGTGGACCTAAGGACAAACTGGTGAAGGCATTGTAATATCTGACAAAATAGACTTCAAGTCAAAACTAATCAGAAGAGGTATGGAAGGACACTACATATTCATCAAAGGAAAAAATCCACCAGGAGGACATTGCAATTCTTAACATCTATGCCCAGCAAAGAAGAGCACCAAAGTTCATATAAGAAACACTACTATAGCTTAAATCACATATTATCCCTCACACTTGATAGTGGGAGAATTCAATACCCTATTCTCACCAACAGACAAGTCATCCAGACAAAAATAAACAGGAGCTAACTAACATTACAAACAGGAGCTAACTAACATTACAAATCAAATAGACCTGTGGCTAGAGAGATGGCTCAGTGGTTAAGAGAACTGTCTGCTTCCAAAGGACCTGGATTTAATTTCCAGCACCCACCTGACAGCTCACAACTGTCTATAACTCCAGTTCCAGGTGATCTGACACTTTCACATCAATGAACATAAATTATTAGAAAACAAATAAAACAGACCTAATATACAAAAGAATATACCTTTTTCTCAGCAGCTCAAGGAACACTCTCCAAAAATCACCATATACTTGGACACAAAGCAAGTGCCGGGAGCCAAACCCAGGAAATTACCTGCTGTTGTAAGAGAACCTCAGCTTACGCTTTTCCCATAAATGCTGGGGACAATGATTGCTCTACACCAGTCATTGCTCTACCCCTGCGGCTGGCTCAACTGACTGCCAATGACTGTCCCACAGTTTTACCCTCTTTCTTGCACACCTGAATTGTCGAGAATGGAAAACACCAGACAATCTTAATATTTTAAAATCAGCCAGATGACAAAACCCCTGGGCTTGGAATCTATTGTCCTAAACTCGGCAGCTTTTCTATATTAGAATAGCCCCCAGGCCTACATGGTGTCCATCTTCTCCACAGCCTGGCTGGAAGGTCCTTTATGTCATCTCCTCCTCTTTCTCCTGGGACCCAGAAAACCCGCTTCTATATCTTCGCCCAGCGATTGGCTTCTGCCGTCTTTATTTACTCAATCAAGAGCCAATTAGGGAACCTCCGCCTACAGAGAGAGAATAGCTAAATTAACAAAATCAGAGATGAAACGGGGGAGCATAACAACAGACATTGAGGAAACCCAGGGGATCAAAAGGATATACTTTAAAAAACTGTACTCCAACAAATTAGAAGATCTAAAAGAACTGGCTAATTTTCTCAACATATACTACTTTCCAAAGTTAAATCAACATCAGAAATTTAAACAGACCTATAGCCCCTAGTAAAGTAGAAGCCAATATTAAAAGTCTGCCAACAATGACAAATGGCCAGGGCCAGATCGTCTTACTGCAGAATTCTACCAGATTTGCCATGAATCAGTTAATGCTAAAAATCCTTAAATTATTCCACAAAATAGAATCAGAAGGAACATTGCCCAATTCAAAATAAGGTCAAAGTCACTATAATACCTCAACTACATAAAGATCTAGCAAAGAAAAAGAACTACAGGGCAATTTTCCTTATGAACATAGGTGCAAAACTTCTCAATAGAATACTTGAAAATTGAATCTAAGAGCACATTCAGAAGGTCATCCACCATGATCAAGTAAACTTCATCCCAGAGATGCAGGGATGGTTCAACACACCTAAGTCAATAAATATAATCTACCATGTTAACATAATGAAATTCAAAGCTGGTCATCTCATTAGATGCAGAAAAAATCTTTGACAAAAATCCAACACCCTTTCATGATAAAAATCCTGGAAAGATTAAAGATACAAGGGATATACCTCAACATCATAAAGGCAGTTTACACCAAGCCCATAGCAAACATAAATTTAAATGGAGAGAAACTCAAAGCATTTCCACTAAAATCAGGAAAGAGCAAGGTTGCTCATCTCCATATTTATTCAATATAGTATTTGGAGTCATACCAAGAACAATATGACAACTGAAGGAGATCAATTGTAAAGGAAGAAGTCTTTATCGCAGATGATATGATAGCATACATAAATTATCCTAAAAAATTACCCCAGAACACCCCTACATTTGATAAACACTTTCATCAAAGTAGCTGGATACAAAATTAACTCACAAAAATCAACAGCCCTCCTATATACAAATGACAAATAGTTCGAGAATGAAATCAAGAAAATAATACTTTTTACAATATCTTCAAATAATATAAAATATGTTTCCAGGCAGTGGTAGCACACACTTTTAATCCCAGCACTAAGGAGGGAGCTAGATCTCTGAGTTCAAGGTGAGCCTGGTCTACAGAGTAGGTTCCAGGATAGCCAATTCTACATGGAGAGACCCTGCCTTGAAAATCCAAATAGTCAATCAATCAATCAATTTTGGGATAACTCTAACCAAGCCAGTGAAAGATTTATATGATAAAAACTTCAAGACATTGAAGACAGAAACTGAAGAAAATATCAGAAGATGAAAAGATCTGCCATGCTCATGAATGAATAGGATCAATATACTGACAATGGCCATCTTACCAAAAGCAATCTACAGATTTAAATCTGTCCCCATCAAAATTCCAACACAACTCATCTTGAAAGGAGGATTTTCAGCTTTTTATGGAAACACAGAAAACACAGGATAACTAAAACAATCCTGAATAATAAAAGAACTGCTGAAGGTATCAACATCCCTGGTTAAAAACAGGTGGTGGGGCAGTCAGAGGCAGGTGAATCTCTGAGGCTAGCCTGATCTACAGAGTAAGACCCAGGACAGAAAGCTTCTCCGGAGGTGGGTGAGTGGTGTAGAAAAAGGTGTTGGGACAAAAACAAACATGTTTATCAATGCAGTTGATTTGAAGACTCAGACATAAATCTTTTTTGAACTGTTATCATTCTTTGTAGGCTCCACCCCACAGTTACCTGGCAATAGCCAGGTATGCCTTACTCAGTATAAAAGAGGCTGTTTGACCTCCTCACTCTCTTACTCTTTTACCCTCTTCCCTCTCTGATCCTTCTCTCTTTCCCCATTCCTGTCCACGGTGTTGGTTCTCTCCCCCCCCTCCCCTTCCCCTTCCCCTCTCCCTCCCCTTCCCCTTCCCCTCTCCCTCC
>NW_021614560.1:0-6050 GCF_004785775.1 Grammomys surdaster | reverse complement strand
TCCCAGAGTTAAGAAACTGGAGCAGGAAGATTATGAGTTTAAGACCTGCCTAGGATACTACAATGAATTTGAGGCCAGCATAACCTATAGAGAAAGATCCTGTCTAAGAAAATCAAAATGAATAAGAAGTGGAAGAAAACAGAAAGCGAACTAGAGATGATGCAGAAGTCTCACTCGGCAGGCAAGAGTTTTAAACTGTCTAATTCTGCACAGTGAGGTAGATATGATGACTCTACAAACAGACATGTCAGCAGAGAAATAAAAACTATGTTTAAGCTACAAATTTCAGAACTTAAAAATACAATAGTTGAGGGGCCAGTGAGTTAGCTCTGTGGGTTAAGGTACTTGCTTCCAAGCCTGCCGACCTGAGTGCAAAGCCCAGGACCCTAATGGTAGAAAGGAGTGAACCCGCTCCCACAAATATGGTCTTCACCACATGGCAAGTGTACACACGCACACACACACACTAAATAAATGAATAAATAAATAAACGTGAAAAATTCAATGCAACATTTGAGATTGTAAAATTTCAAAGATTAGTGATAAAATGTAGACAACAGATACAATATATAAGTTTAATAAAAATTATCCAATCCAGGGCTGACATGTAGCTCGGTGATAGAGCACTTGTCTAGCATGTGCAAGGCCATAAGTTCAATCCCCAGTACTACCAAAAATTATCCAATCCGAAGCACTGAAAGGGGATCAACTAGAACAAAGTTCACACAGCCTACAGGCCTGTGAGACAACAGCAAAAGTTGTCACCAGCAGCTCTAGACTGATGACAGGAAAATAATGAAAATGTCAGAGAAGTAGCTATCTGGGAAATAAAAAGGCCGTGCCCTGAGCACGGGGGCACAGGCAGGAAGATACCAAGTTCTACATCAGCTTGGGATACATAGCAAGATTCAAAATAACAACAAGAGAAAACCAGCAGTCAAACAAAAGCAGCAAACCTTGGGAATACAGAGACAAATGTATTTTTAGGCAGAGGAAAACCAGGGTGATTTGTTGTGATCACCCCTCCCTTCCAGTCTCCACCATTTCTAACTGGACGCACCAGTTTTCCCTGTGTGCATTCAAGATCTTTTTCTGACATTTTGATTTTCTTCAGTTTGAATTCGTTGTGGCCAGACTTGACTTTCATTAAGTATGTTTTGTCTTAAGGTGTAGCTTTTAGGGACGGGGGACTTATAGGAATCTCTTTACATTCCATTTCTTTTTTGTTTCTTTTTCAAGTGAGTGCAAAACTAGCAGCTTCACCCCCACTGACTATATAACCATGCTACTGGACCATATTCTGCATAAAAGCAGAGAAGAGAGGAAACCATTACTATCACCCGTATACAAACTCTGAAACCTTCAGTAGTGACCTGCTTGCTATGTAAGAGCTATGTATATACAGGTGCAATAGTGGCACAATGTTATGGTAGCAACCAACCAGTTTCTGAATGGATTTAAGGCTCCCTCCATGAGACAGAATCCATACCTGAAGCTGCTCCAATGGCCAAGAACCTGAGACTTGTTATGTAATGGGCCTAGAAGAAAGCCTAATACTAGTTTGTTTTGCTAAAGGAACATGATAATAAAATGACTCCTAATGACACACTGCTATACCCATAGATCAGTGCTTCACTCGGCCCTCATCAGAGAAGTTTCTTGCAGTAAATGGGAACTAGCACAGAGACCTACAACTGGACACTGTGCAGAGAATGAGAGATTTAGGAACATTCAATCGTAAATGAAGTGTCTTTATCAAACCCTTCCCTTAAGGCTCAGGGATCTATGTGGAAAAAGAGGAAGAATGACCCAGAGGTAGAGGACAACTCCGAGGAAAGTATCTTCCAGACACAACAGGAATGACACACGTATAGACTCACAAGAGACCATGACAGCATGCACAGAGCCTACACAGGGTCAATCCAGACAGGGTCCCATGAGGGGGAAGTGGGCATGGGGTCCAGCCTCTCACCAAGAAGGTATTTGCAATTGATAACCACTGGTAAAGGGAAAATTAGTTTTCTCCAACAGAATGTTACTGTCCTAACCACATGTCAGGGCAGGCTCCATGCCAGGAGTAGTTGGCCAACAAAACCCAAACTCAATGGTATTTTTGTGGATTTTTGTTTCATGTTGGTTTGTCTGAGCTTTTTTTTTTTCTTTGTCTATTGTTCTTTTGGCTGTTTTCATTTTTCAGGGTTTTTTTTGGGGGGGTCTTCTGTTGATTTTGTTTTTTGTTTTATTTGTTTGTTTTGGTTTTGTTTCTTGGGTTTTAGGGGAGATGTTGCTTTTTTTTTAATTGAGAAAAAGAATATAAAGTTGGGTGGGTAGGGAGGGGGAGGGGTTGAGAAGAACCGGGGAAGTGAAAAAATAACCAAAATACATTGTATGAGGAAAAAAATTAATTTAAAAACCCACTTTAAAAAAACTACTCAAAAACAGCCTTAAAAATTCCTATGAGGGAGTTGGGAATATCCGTCAGTAAATCATTTGGCATGCCAATGTGAGGACCTAAGATGGGGTTCTCACAAAGCTATCTAGACTGGCCTTAAAAGTGTAATGATCCTGCCCCAGTTTCCCAAGTGTGTGGACTGCAGACCCATACGGCCATAGTGTCCTAATAACCAGCTTTAGAATTAATATCCATAGGGCAGAACTTACCAGATAACATGGGAAACCGTGAAAGTTTTACTGATGTTTATTTAGTTCGGTGTACAGAGGACTTTAGAGATAGCTGATGTCTCAAGTGTTACCATCTTTGAATATGATGTGTTGTAGGTTTTTTCATTGAAGACCATTTATAGGTTACTTACTAAGCAGTTTATCATTTTTATTTATATTTTGAGTGCAGGGATGCTTCATAGAATGTTTTCTGATTTTTCTATTTTGATTTATTTGAGATGGGTCTCACTACGTAACTTAAGGTACCTAAAACTTTCTATGTCTAAGCTGGCCTAGAACGCTTGGCAATCCTCCTGCCTCAACTTCCTGAGTCTTGGGAATCACAGACTTATGCTACTACATCTGGCTCTTTAATTAATTTTTATTGGAATATAGAGCCATAGTTTTTTAAACCTTAGACTGACAGCCTTTCTTACAAGGTCTAATACCTGTTATATTTTTCCGAAATGTCCCACATCGACAAACTTGGCATCTACGAATAATGAGAGAACCTACTTCACTCTCCCTTATTATGTTCGTCACTTAATGTCATTACATTGGACAGAAACTTCAAAATAATACAGAATAAATGTACTGTGACATCTTTTCCCTACTCCAAATTTTAGGAGTTATCCTTCCAAGATTCGTCACTACATTTGCTGGGTTTTGAGGACATTTTTGTAGTGTGCTGAGGAGGTGTTTCATATACTTAGCTATGGACCTTTAACGACGAAAAGTTATTTTTTATAAAGAACTTACTGAGCAGATAGACTGGAGAGTCCCCATGTACACGCCCTCTCTCTTACACACACACTAGCATATATCCATGCACACATACAAACATGCACACTCATGCACAGATACACATGTACTCACACGTGCAGACACACAAGCACACTCATGAACACACACAGACACGAATGCACACACGGAGAGACTTTATTGCTAACATACTGCATTTGTTGCGATTGAACCAACGGTGACGACACATGAGCCAAAATCCACAGTTTAAAGCTTCGATCTGTGTTGTAGAAATCTAGAGATGCCTCAGTAAGACATTGCTCATTTCTGTCGTTATGGGCTTCTTATTTCTAGGATTTCCTTTAGATGGAGCTTCCTGCTCTCTGCTCACGTCACCCAGTTGTTCTTCCTGCTGTCCACACTTCTAGAAGATTCCTTAGCATAGCAACCATACTCATTTTAAAACAAATCCTCATTTAATCTCGTCATCCTAAGCTGCCGGATCTGTGTTTGCTTTCAGGGCTTGCTTTGCCTTTCACCTCGTGTAATTTCTCTTTCCTTTCAGCATGCTGACCTGCTTTAAATGCAAACGGTGGAACAGTGTCCTCTAGAGATCTGTGCACTAATGTCTTCATCCCCAGGGTGACTCTCCTGGGACATGTCATTGACCCTTAGAAGGAGGACCTTATGGGTGGGGGCTTAGGTCACTGAGGGTATGTCCATAAAGTGGAACATGGAGTCTAGTTTTGTGGTCTCTGTTTCATGGTAATAGGAACTGAAGTCGAGAGCATTTAGCGTGAGGGTTTACGTTTACCTAGGAGTTAGGCTGTGTTTAGTGTTAACTGGAGTTGTGTGAGTCAGGTTTCAGTTTCCTTCTTTGTCTCCCTTGTTATCTAAATTTCCCTAGACATTCCTTAAATAGACTGACTTGCCTCTCTTACTTAGAACCCAGTAATATCCTGGGGCCCTGTTGACATAGTGGTTAGGTAAATGCCTGTGTTTTCAGTGGATCCTTTTTACCGTAACCTACAGAAGAGTTTCTTAGCCCTCACCCCACCCCCTAAACAACCATTATGTGAGGCAGAAAGTCTGATATGAGCTCCAACTATCTGGTTCCCTGTCCCAAGTTTGGGCAAGCTTTGAATAAAGCTGTTTCCCTGAGCGAAGGCCTTCATTACAGAGAAACACAACTGTGGTTGCATCCTAAAGTGTTATTCCGTGCCAGAAGCAGGATGCTTTCCTCAGCTCCTCACCACGAGAGTCTCTCAGAGCCCCTAACCCAGCGGTTCTCAATCTTCCTAGTGTTATGGCCCTTTAATACAGTGCCTCATGTTGTGGTGACCGCCCCAGCTGTAATGTTATGTTGCTACTTCACGACTGTATTTTTACAGTGAATTATAACGGACCTATCTAATATGCAGAATATCTGATACGTAACCCCCAAATGAAGTCTTGATCACAGATTGAGAACCACTGCTCTAGAGGTAAAAGCACGTGAAAGTGAGCCTCGCCAAGCCTGCCCCTGCCAGGAGCTTTGGCATATGAAGGTAGTCTGCCCTCCATTGCAGGAGTTCACCGAAATCACTAAAGCGTCCCATGCATTACTGATTCAACAGAGTCTCTGTGCTCACCTGTCCAACCAGGGTTTGTGTATTGCCTTGTTGATGGTGATTGTGTGTGAGTGTGAGTGTGCACGCACGCGTGTGCGTGTGTTGAAACTTATCGAATCTCACTCCACCAAGTACACGTTCACCCAGAACATCGTCACATGACCGCATTTGAAAATACGGTCTTCTCAGATGTGATCAAGTTAGGGCCATAATGGGTTGGGAAGTCTGTAAGGCGCATGCACACCAGAAGGGAGCACCGGTAAAGACGGAGGCAGAGATTATGGGAGCGCCACAGTGACTGGAAGTCCTGCAGACAAGCACTACACCAGCAAATTTCTTCCACAAAGCCTTGGAAGAAGCACGGCTTCCTCGTGCTGTGGCTTTTAAGCACTCCAATGTCTGACATCTCCTAGCAACAACCCTGAAAAACTGAAACAGGCAGTTTGTACTCTGGCCTCAATTCTCTGGTAAGTCTAGGAACAGCCAGTGAGCTCTGGTGTTTTCTCTTGCTACGAGGGCAGACGTGACAGCTTCTATTCTGCGGAGAAGGGAAACCAGATGTTTGTGTGGAGTCATTTTTGTGTTTGTGTTTCTTGAGCTGAGATGTTGCTAAGCATACTAACCTTCGACATTTGAGCTCAAACTATCCTCCTGCCTCAGCCTCCCGTATAGCTGCATCTACAGGCACCCCCCCCAACTTGTACTGAACTTAATAAATCATCTGTGAAATAGGCCATCATGTCTTCCACCTGTTAATGAAACATAGTGTATTAATAGATTTCTAAAGGATTGTCACATTCCCGGGATAAACTTGATCCTGTCTTTCTTTAATACTTCTGAACTGACTTGATAATTGTTTTCCAGGATTTTTGCACCTGTCACGGAAAGCATGCCCTTGGGCAATAATTTTCTCGTCCAGTTACAGCGTTAAGGCGATAGTTGTCTGAGCAAAAAAAGAATGGGTTAGTTTCTTTCTTCGTCTAATCTTTAAATTAGGAGTATCTGTTCTTTGATGGCTAAGGGTAGGAGGAGCCGGCC
>NW_021614559.1:21889-46221 GCF_004785775.1 Grammomys surdaster | reverse complement strand
AAAAAAAAAAAAAAAGAAAGAAAAGGAAAGAGAAGAAAAGAAAAGAAAAACTGAGTACATTAGATTTAAATACTGCCCCTGTCCCATTATATCCAGTTGAGAACCATCTACATTGAATGATGATACAATTTCATGGAGACACAATGAGTAGAAACTGCTGTGATTGTCTAAGAATGATGGTTAATGCTTTCTAAGTATACGAAAATAGAATTTGATGTTCTTATCGTATGTGACCCTGGTCAACAGAAGCCTTTTTAGCAGGATAACAGAGGAAGTATATGTTAATGAAGGTAATTGATTTAAAATAAGTAAATGTTGGATTGCTTTTTAGACACCCTACTCTGAAGATTTTTTGTAAGTGCTGAGCTTTTCTGGGCAGGAAGATGGTAATTAAGGAGCTAGAGGTTTGTTTGTTTGTTTCTAATTGGGATGCATGGGCATGAGCCTGCACTTATCTTCATTTTATAGAAACCAAGGTCCAGAGAGAGAAGTAACTGACCCATAGTCTCATGTCTAGTAACTCACAGTCAATGTATGTCACAGACATGTATTGTGATACACTTGTGATGTCCTTTCCTTCCACTCTCAAACCAAGATGATGCTTGCTAGAAGGTAACAACAGGGCTCCTCTTTTTGTTTTTATTGGATATTTTATTTATTTACATTTCAGATGTCATTCCCTTTCCCCATTTCCCCTCCCTAGAAATCCCCATCCCATACCTCCTCCTCCTTTTTGCTTTTATACCATTTTAATTACATGCAAATATTAAGGTCAGTTCTAGGTTGAGGATCTAGCAATAAAATAGATGCAAATAGTCAAGGAACAAGCAAGACAATAAATACAAATAGTCAAAGAACAAACAAGGCAATAAACAAACTTCTGTGAACACTCCTGTGATCACTGTTTCTAAGGACTTATCACGATGACCAAAATATTTGAGCCTACTTCCCTGTCCTAGCCCAAAGTCATTTTCATGTCTGAAGCCTACTTTCTTGTTTTAGCCTAAAATTCGAGGGCAGGGAGGTAGGAGTGGGTGAATAGGTCAGGGCACACCCTCATAGAAGTAGGAGGAGGGGGGATGGGATAAGGGGTTTCTGAGGGCAGGGAATGGGGAAAGGGGATAACATCTGAAATGTAGATAAATTATCCAATAAAAAAAAACAGATAATAGAACTGGCTATAGACATTGAGAACTTGAGACTTTTTGTCAGCAATTTAATTTTACCCATATTACTGGGATTCCTTATAATTTTCAAAGACAAGATTCTGTGGAAAAGGCCCATGGAACTTTAAAGCAGGCTCCTCTCTTGTGGTGCACCCCAGGGAACATGCAGATTCAGCCTGGTCCTTTTCATTTCCCTGTGGTTCCCGGTTTCTAGAGCGCATAGCTCTTGTGATACCAATGCTAGTGATTTTCTACTGTGTAATAAGACCTTTTATCTCTAACCTAGCAGTCTTGCATCTTCTATTAGCACCTCAGCTACTGTCAGAGACTAGCCTGCTGGCTTCTGAAGTTCTCTTGCATCTAGCTGTGTTGAGTACTATCATAGCGCTTAAATAGGGTGAAACTGTATTAGGTGACTCTCAGAAGGGAGCACTCGGTACTGCCTAAATTTGGTAGAATAGCAAGAAACGTTGAAGTACAGAATATAATTTTTCTCTTACATTGCTTTTCCATTCCCTCTCACAGAAAAGGACATTTTGAGTCAACAATTTTGTGGGATCTTAAGCCCCAGTCAGTGATTTGGCACTGAAACAGTACTGTTTTCCACCAGGTATTCACGAAAAGCAAAATCTTTGATAAAAAAGGAGCTAAGCAATTGGGAAACAAAAAGTGTGTTCCCAAGTAGGCTCACATCACAACAAAAGGAAAGTCAGTTCTGCAAATTTGTGTAAAGTTTAGATAATTCATAGGTGGGGAAAGACACTGACATTGTGTGTAACTTCAACTAGAGGCTGTGTGTACAAGCTCCTTGACTGTGGCCTCTTCTATGTTCTGGGCTGTGCATCATCCATTCTCTGTGCTTGCATAGAGAAAGGAAATCAGAACAGTAATGCAAAAACCATGGAACATCACTTTGGGTTATGCATAGGATTAACTGAAGAGACAGATAAAGTTCGTGCCCTGGATTCCACCAGAGTTGATCAAATTTTCACTTTAGCAATGCACAGGTGATTTGCATTGGAACATATGTTAACGATATTCCAGGAAGGCAGAACCAGAAGCTGCTGTTAGTATTAAATCACAGCTAGAAAGTGAACCCAGTAAAAAAATAAAAAATAAAAAAATTAAAGTGGAATATATTCTTCTAAATACATTCCATGAGACCAATATTACTCCATTATCAAAATGAACATGGAAACATCAACATAATCTACACTAATATCCTCGAGGAACCTGACTAAAAATCCCCACCACAGTATTAGATAACCAAATCCAATAGTACACTGATGGCATGACACAAATTCATTAAATAGAGTTCATCCTGGCATGCAAGGATGATTCAGTAGATGACACTCAATAGCTGCAGATCAACAGGAGACAAAAAAATAACATTTAATATCATAATTTGTGCAAAATGAATATTTAACTAATTCCAAATTTCTCACAATAAAAGCAATGAACATACCTACATACAGAAGGAGTATATCTGTACATAATGAAGTCTCCTTATGACAGGACAATAGCTCAGATTATATTGACTTGTATATTACCTTTGTAACAAGCATGAAAGATTTTTGTTTTGAGTTGAAAGGAATCATATCACAGGATAGATGCATTAAGTCCACTGATCATTTTTCAGAATTGCCAATTCCACATAAACCTGAGAAGTGTTTCAGTGGTCCTTTTCATAGAATAAAATGACTGGTAGCTTGTAATTTTAGCTGCATAGCAAGGCATGTAAGGAGTCCAAGATGCTTACAGCAGATTGACTTCATCACTAAGGGGCTACAAGACACTTTCCTGTGATCAGACTGAAGTGAAATGAAAGTCAAATGAAGTGATGGATCTAAGTTTATACTTATGGTCTGTGATGCTTCCACAACAGATATGAATTTTCCCAGGGGACAAGTAACACTCTTTAGTCATAAACTTGACTGAGTTCCTATATTATTCATTTTCATATATTTCATATATTAAAATCACTCAATTGTATTTCCTGTAGTTGATTTTGTTCTATATTCCCACTTAGCAGTGTCATGATGTCATGATGTGGGACATAGGAAACATTTATTGAATACTGACATAACAAAAAGACTCAACAGAAGAATGTTAATCCTAAGCATATCCAGGAACTAGTGAATACTCACTCTATCCCATTGCCAGGGAGCCACCATGTTTGGAGAAGATGAGACAGTGTGTAAGAGCACAGGCTCTGGACTTCAGAAAGTTTTGATTCATTGCTCATTGGACTCATGATCCCTGTTAAGTTATCTAAATTACGTGATCCTCAAAATTAAAATAAACGTAGGTGTTTCATCTTTAAAACCATTTAATTAGGTGTCATATCTATTATCATACAAATTAGATGAAAATGAGTTAACACACCTGAAGTACTTTGCACACTGACATATGTTGTGGTTTGACAAAGAACTAACCCTATAGGCTCATGGATTTATATACCTGAGCCTCAGTGGGTAGTGCCGTGTAAGAAGGTTCTGAATCTTAAAGAGGTAGATCATTGATTGGAGAAATTTGTTGGCTGGGATGGGGAGCATCTGTGAAGTTTTATAGCTCAATCCCCGTTCCTGTTCTCTGTCTCTTTCCTGAGTACAGATGAAATTTAACAGTCTGCTCTCTTATTGATATAACCAACCCCATATTCTTGCTCCCATACCTTCACAGTCATGACCATATTCCCTATGAAGGTGTAAGCTCAATTTCTTTCCTATCTTTTTTTCAGGGTATTTTATCACAACAGCAGAAAGAGAGTCAGCAGTACAATACAATACTTAGAATAAAGGCTCTGAAAAGTTCTGCACAAAATACCCTTCTAAATTTAGTGTTTCGCAAATTGATGTTGACTATGCATAGTAAGTGTATTTTTATTTTGGATTATTCCTCCATGAACCCATACATGCATTGCTCTGAAAGATACATTTAATAAAAATGTACCGGTCAAGCAATCTCAGTGTCATTTACAGGTTATAAGAGAAAGAATTAAACTCCACAAGAAGGAGCTAAGTTTCCTTCTTTAATATCCTTGAATAAATATGCAAAACAGGAAGAGCTTGGCTTTTGTGTTCTTCTTAAACTCCGTTCATGTTTCTACAGCTTCTGAGATATCTTACAGCTCCACTACTTACTGATTTAACTGTGATCCACCAAAGAGGTTGATTTTATTTTGTAACTGCAGGGAAAATGTTTCTGTCAGCAAGCCCTCTGAGTCTTTATTCAGAAGGTGTGTGGGTGAAAATCTGCACAGACATTCTACTTCCTAATGTGGAGTGCTTTTCAGAGACACAGATAAATGTAGGTGGGATGCAGTGGTGAAGTGTATTGGATGTCATTGACAAGGTAGAACACCTTATCTTCAATTTGATGCATCCTGCTGGCTTTCGATTTAGAGGAGAATCTTTCTATTTAGAAAATTTATAGTTGAGGACAGACCACACATGGAAGCTTTTGTCAATACCTATAAAAAGAGACCCGTTGAGGCTAATGAGTACTCACTTGCAGTAGCTAATTACACACTCAACTACCTAAGCTCACATTCAATCGGATTTTGTTTATAAGTTGAACTCAGTCTTAGTGGAAGTTTTCAGGCCACAGAAATCTTCAGTGCTCATAATTAGAGTAAATTCCACACTTCTGTCAGTTGTTTATCACAAATCTCAAACAAGAACCTCAACTATGTTCCTTTGTTGCTTGATCCAACTGGAATCAATAACATTGTCTGTGTTGCCCACCAGATAAGGAACAAAATCATAGCTCAATTTTATCCAGCTTGTTGGTAGCATTCATTGCAGGAGTTTGTTTCATAGATGAATTAATGATATTGTGAAATCATTTATGTATGATTCTTTTCTTCTATAAGAAATGGAAGAAATCATGCAGGTACATGATTTATGTTATCATTGTGGTTAGTTCAGTTGAAATATACATATATATTTGGATTACTTTACAGTATCTAGAGTAACTTCAAGCATAATTATTAGTATGCTATGTGTTTTATCCCTCGGGCAGACTTTAACTGATTTCTCTACCATCTCTCTAGTAGCTGCTGGGTGGAGGAAATCAGAGCTAAATCTAATTGCTTTCCAAGATTACTAATACTTCCCCTTCCCTCAGGGTGTGGAGTGAAGTGCTTCCCTTTATTGAGACACTTAAGTTTCACCTTTTAACAGATTCCCCGATTACTCATTTAGATAGAATATTTCATGTCACGAAGTACTTTGGATTCAGGACAAAAGAGGAAGATGTTAATATTCACCATGACTGGGAACTGGCATGTCGATGTTTATTATTGAATATGCATACATGTGACTAACATGTATGTGTAAGAATACATGCCATAGCACACATGTGACATCCAGAGGAAAACCTTGTAGAGGCTGTATTCTGCATTTCACTCTGTGGGTTCAGGGAATTAAACTCTGATATTAGAATTTCACAACGTCACATACATATTCATCTTTGCTTTTAAAGAATGCCACGCTCATCTAAAAAAAGGTCTTCCTTCCAATTCTCTGATTTTCACTCATTTAAAATCATATTTTTCTCTCCAAAATCAGCCTATATTTTTGGTAACCCTTTTTCTACATAAGCTCCATTTTCTCTCCTGGAAGCCATTTGCTTGCTCTTTAGTGTGTCTCCCCTTCTTTCCTCTCCCCTGAATATAGCTTCTGATAGAATCTTTCTCATAACAAAACTCATGTTCTTAAAGAAATTATAATAAGATGACATTATAGACTATAGTCAAGGGCAAATTAGTAAGAACTTCGGACTGTAATTCCAAGTCTTGTAAATTGTTAGTAATGTTTTATTTCCTTTTTTATAAATTGATAGTAAATATCTACATGATAAAGATAAATTTGTGAATGTAAACTAACAGGTAAATAGTGATTTATGAATTAGGCATCTTTTTAGCTCACAAAGTTATCTGCTGCTAATATATGAGAAGAAAATATTTTAAAGCATTTCACACAATGACAGGACAGTATAGAATGCTGAGGGACCAGGCATGAGATTTTTTTCCTTCTTTGTTAGTTGCCAAAGAGATAAAAGTCATTCTTTGGTTTTGATTCTTTTCCAGAGGGAAAGTATCTCCATAGTTTGTTCAATAATTTGGTGTTTTCTTTTAACTACTCCTTTATTCACTTTACTACCTTGTTTTAACTCCTTGAATGAGTCTTGGATCTGTTATTTGTAGTCTTTTCTATGAAATAAATTCTGGAAAACCTCTCAGGTGCCTTCAGTTTAGACATGTCCAGGATCAATAATCTCAGTATAAATATAATAGAAATTTATACTTCAACCTTCTGACAAGTTATTTAGCTCATGCACCCAACATGTAATTGGCAAGCAACTACCATATTCCATGTAATAGGGATATGTCACAAAGCAAAAGCAACATTGTCTCACATCAGTGTGGTTTACAGGGTTCAGAATATACTTTTCTTGAGTAACACACTTTGGCATGTTGCATATTTTAAGCTAAAGGAGTTGAAGCAAATTGAAGCAGAAAGGTCACCTTGACCTTTCCTAAACTTCTCTTGAGCAGGTTGTAAAATCCTCAGGTGAGGATTCTCTCCCGAAACCAGTAGAAAATGAACAGACATATTTGTGAGGAGACAGCATGTACAGAAGATCTTTCTAGACAGGTCTTGCCAGATTTTTCAAGTTTATTAATGTTATGTCCAATGTTCTGTTCTGTCATTGTCCTTCACTACTGTCTACTCTTCAGGAAGCTTGCTATAAAAATACTGAGTCAACTCAATCATTTGCTTTCATTTCTCAATGAAGGATCCCATGATAGTTAAAACATATTAAGTAAACTTGCATGATTTACAACTGCCACTCTCTGTTGTCACAGGAGTGTGAGCTGTGAATGCAAATTAGGTAGAAGGAAAGATCTCATCCTCATCTGAATAAATCATAGAATGGAGGAAGTAAAACACTGATTAAATATCTTCAAGATAATACATGAACCCAACTTGGAATAAGAGCTTACCGGAAGTACGTGATAATAGATGAATATCATTTGAAGCCAAAGGAGTAGCAGAAGGTTCTAATCTTAAACTTGAACTCTGAATGGAGCCTCGTCCTGGAGTCTAAGGTACATGTGGCAGGTACTTTATCTGGTTCTTTGTGCTTTACTGCTCATAGAGCCATGTATACAAGGAACAGTACCTGAATGGGAAATGCAGGTTTCATTGCATATTATTGTCTTGCAAAGTTCCTAACAACAACAACTTAAAGAAGGGTTTATTTTGGTTGACTGTTCAAGGTGTAGTCTATCAAAGCAGGGGTAACATGAGTCAACCAGATCATGTGAAAGGTGGTTACACTGATGCAGAGGGGTATGAGAGGTAATATTCCACTTACTTTCTCCTTCATATTCTTCCTAAGACATAAGACCATAGGGAGATGTCTTTCATATTCAGAGCATGTCTTCCTGTCTCAATTGAACCACCTGAGACTCCAGAGATACATTCAGAGATATGTCTCCTTGATGATTCCAAATATAGTCAAGTTGATGAAAAAGATTAATCATTACAAGTGCCAGTTCTGTTAGTTTATGGACGCACATCCAGTACATTCCAGTGCAGGATTTCTCTGACATAATGCATCAGAGCAAATGCTTATGAACAGTATTTCTTTCTCCTCCTGATATATGTGTACTAGACTTTCTTTGGTCTTTGAATTGGGTACATGTGTGAGCAGAGAGCTCTTAATAGCAGGGTTAAGGCAGAAGTATCTGGAAAGCAGCTGTGCTCATAAGTGGTGATGTCATGTGACTTGGTGGCACACACAGAAGTAGGAGAGGATCTCCTATACTTGGTACAATAGGTAAATGAAAAATTTGCTTTAGTCTAGTGTAGGAAGTGAACTAGAGTACAGTGTGCTTATGTCATTGATGTTCCATTCTCCCAAAGATACATAGTGTTGTGCACTTCGGTTCTGATCAATGTGATGATCCAGTTTCTGGGAGCAGACTACAAAAGAAATGAGTAAAAGTAGATATGTGGACATCCTGAGGATATATACCTTTCTCATTATTTAGTTCTTCAGAAAGCAAAAACTAATAATCTGTGAAATGAGGAAGCAAAGAAAACAGGGGTGCTGAACACAAGAAAGGACATGTGTAAAAAGTCTAACATGCTTGATGTAAGGACATCCAGGGACTGGCATAGAAAAAAAAAGTGAATGTAGAAGGAAGAGGGTGACCATGAATGTGACTAGGGGCCAGAAGATTGAAGGATAGATAGGGTTAATTTTCAGATCCTTGAAGGCTGTTCTAAGAAATCTGAGAGTATATCATCAATAGATACTTTTGAATGAAAATACTTCAATTTGCTTATTCAAGCAGAGAATAATTTTTGTGAGTAACTTTTTCATTTAAATATCACAAAGAGAGTAAGATTAACCTGACCATACATTTTGGTTTGCTTGGGAACTGTCAGGTTTTCTGTCCATGTTCTTTGTTTTGAAGTGTCATGGTTTGAGTAATCATTATATAGCTCCCTTTGGGTATCACACTTCTGGAGCTAATACCATATGTGTGGTTCAGCAATTCTTGGGCAAGCAGTCTGTTTTTTAGTTCCAACATTTCTCATATAGGTTAAAGCACTAAGTCTGCCATTAAGATTGTGTAACGATTAAAATTTAATATATGACAAACATAAAATAGTATCTGGAATATCAAATATGTTTAATAAACAACATTTTTTTACATATCTCACGTTTGTTTTCTTACTTTAGTTGTTTATGGGTAAAAATGTAAAATACTCATATTTCATTCATAAGAGTTTACCTCTTGTATTAGGAAAAAGAAATATGGCCCAGGAGCTCCCAGCCCATAATATGAGAGGAAGTCAATCAACCCTACATCACTTCTGGGCATAGTAGGTGACAGGCTTTGTGTTACATGGTTTATAGCTATTAATTTAATTTGCTATTCCCAGCTATTGCTGGGGTGCAGCATCATGGCTCCAGTTTAGTTAAGATGTTGGGAGAGACTATGAATTACCCAAATGTAACTAATCAAAAAGTGGAGACTTGGTCTTGTCTGATACTTTTAACCATCATCTTCCATGGTCTGCTGATGATCACCTTTGAGGCAAGGCAATGCTCAGCTCCTCTTAGGAGCCCAGTAACACTACATATATATTTGTCAAACTTTCCCTCATTGGGGTATATTTATATTTTCACTATGCAGCCTTACCTAAGAAGAAGAAATGCAATCATTAAATCTGCCATACTAGTTTATATTGAAAAGGAACCAATTTAACTGACTGAAAGCTCATTCCTCTTTCTTACTTAAAGTTTTTTTTTGTCTTTTTCTGACAGAACTATGGAAGCTGTGGGGATTCTGCTCAAGCACGATAGTCAGAGCATTGCAGATTTTGAGCATGATTTTAGCTGACCTTTCCTTCCCTTACTGAAGATCTGTAACCTTTCCTTATGTCCTCACACATCAGTCTCAGGTTTGTAAGCCAATTCCTGACCATGTAGAAGGTATAGAGACGGTTGTTTGTAAAGTAAATACAAGAATGAATAGTTGTTCTTTGCATTCTGTACTTGAAAGGTTATGTGCATGAGACTGGTAAAAGGTTATATCTTACAGATTCAACTTGAGGTGTGCATGTTTCTTTCTCGGGCACTCCTTAATTTGTTTTTCACCAAATAAACATACTATTGCTCTCAGAGCCAAACCAACCTTGGGTGAAGTCTTCCTTCTACTATTTGCTTAATGCATGTATTGTGAAAAGACCTTTCACTTCTCAAGCCTATTTTCTTCATTTAGAAACCCACAAATGGGGCAGGGTTGCCTTGTACCTGTGAAATGTCATTTAAAACCACTTTACAGTCATCTTTTCATTGTAAGATTTCCATAGCCTACTTCTGTGGAGTAGTTTGTTAGCAGAGGCGAGGAGTAAAGTTCTCAGCCTAAGGCTGCTGGCAAGAAGGACACAGGTTTACACTTTTAGCTGAAATTTATACCTCTTATTTAACATCTTAAGCTTTATATAGCTACTCTGACTCTCAGTTACATAGTGTGAAACAGCCATACAAATACATTACTCTTAGAGTAATGGCTCTCTTAAGATACCTACATGCTTATTGCCAGAACCTGTCAAGATACCACTCTACATGACCAAAGGATGTGACTAAGTCTAGGATCTCAAGATGGAAAGCATAATCAGTGTGATTCTGTTTAGCTTGACATAATCGTAAGAGTCTTTATGAAAAGAAGATAAGCAGGTTGGTGGCAAAGAAGATGGAGTACTGGGATTGGAGACTGCAATATAATGCAAGGTAGAAATCATGAGCTGAGGTATATAGGGACCTATAGAAGCTGGGAAAAAAATAAACAGGTTTTCTTCTGCTGTCCCCAGGATTAACAGAGTTTTCTTGATAGGTTGACTTTAGGTCTTCTGACCTCCAGGGATGATAAAAAGAACCTGGTAATAAATGATCTTTCTCAGTTTCTAATTATTTTACAGTTTTGTACATGCATATAATGATTTTACTGACTTTTATCCCCATTTCTTCCTATGTCACTCTCTCTTCTTATTCCCAAGTAGTCTTCTTGGTTCCAGGTGTTTGTGTTGCTACATATGTGTGTAACATATAGGATGTTAGTATTCTGTCTAAACTCCAACTCCACAGTTACCTGGCAACAGCCAGGTAGGCCTGCCCACTCTAAAAGGGGCTGCTTGTCCCTCCTCTCTTTCTTACTCTCTTAATCTCTTGATCTCTTGCCTCTAGCTTCCCTCTGTCCCCTCCCCTCTCCCCTCCCCTCTCCCCCTTCCCTTCTCCCTCTCTCCACATGGTCATGACTGGTGTCTACTCCTCTACTTCTCCTCTCTCTCTCTCTGCCTCTACTACCCTCCTAGCTCCCCTCCCCATGCCCTGAATAAACTCTATTTTATGCTATACTGGTTTGTGACTGTTCCCTCAGGGGAAGGGATGCCTTGGCATGGGCCCAGTGAGACATCCCCTTCCCCCATACCTCTCCACACACCCACAGGACATACTCTCTTTATCTCTTTATCTTTGTATAAACACATCATAGGGCACATTTTACATAAATCACTATGCCTTATGCATTCACTCTTTATATTTGTGTACATCTTATGTTTTATATTTATGAACTACAGCATCCTAAAAGCTGAAACATTTTGCAGATAGAGAAACTGAGTTAGATTCAGTTAGGCAGAGTTAGACTCATTAACAGTCTTAAAGCCACATAGCTGTCTAGCTAGGGATGGCAAACCTGGCTTTGTCTATCTGTTTGCTTCCTCCGCTGAAGAACAGAGAGGAAGGCCAAGTACAGGACCTGTCTTCTATTCCTACCAGACTTCTCTGGACTTGAGATCTTTTCTGTGCATGAGACCACCTGCAGGTCTACTTTTTACACTACAAAGTATCCCATTGGGGATGCACCAGGAGAGGAGCCTCCTGTAAGGGTGCATGACAAACCTCTCTGCCTTGCTTCTGAGTTCCCTGCATTCCTGGCATTATGGACAATGACCTTGGATGCTTAGTCATGGTTGGGACAGCTGGGCAGTAAGGTGACATGACAGGAGCTGTTGTGCCACCTGTGCTCTGTCTGTCAGCTGCTACCTGCTGGGCCAGCCTAAGGCAAATCTGAAATGAATTCAAATAATCTGAGGATGGCAGAGCATGACAGCTAGGTGAGCAGGGCAGTATGTGAGGGGCATTTAGAGCGCATTTTCTTATAGTTGCTATTGAGAAAACATCATTTGAACCAAAGGGAATTTATAAAGCATCTATAGAGTCTGGTCCTTACAGCCTTCTGCAGTACATGCCATAGTTCCTATTTCTATTGCTCTGTATAACATTGTCTCTTAGCCTGTCCCTCTGTGACATGCAGTGACTGCTCTGCTAAACCTTGCCTCTCACTCGACAGAGACTTCAGAACAATGTGCCTTCCTGCTCCCAGGATCAGAGGAAGCTCCTTTAGCCTCTTGTCTGTGAGTTCCCACCCCAAGAACTGATGTGCCAGCTCTTGGGTTTGTCCAAACACTTTTCTTCCTTTGTAAGCCACAAATTACCCAGCAGAGCCTCCATGACAGAATGATGGAGTTGGGATGGTGTCTGTCCTCAGCTGGGCTGACTCAATGAAAGTGATAATGAACACTAAGGAGAATTTGAAGAATGAGTAGAAAAATTGCTGCTATTGATGTTTCCTGAAGCCATTTGCTATAAAAGTATCCGAAAGGGCTTCTCACTCAGGGCAGATCCCTTAGAGACAAACGGCAGCAGCAAAGAGAGCTCATAGTTGTGTCATGTCAAACAGTGCCTCAATATATACTACCCAATTTTATTTAAAAAACAAAACAAAACAAAAGAAAAGAAAACAAACAAACAAACAGAAAAACCCAATAAAACAAAAACAAACATACTAAGTCTCATTTCATAAATGAAATAAAGAAAATTCAGATGGGTTAATTTCATTGACCTGGATCTCCTGATCTTATAGTAGCTTTAGAAAGTGAATAAGTCTTTAATTGTTTATGTGTGTATGTTTATGCAAGTATGTTTGTATGTGTGCACATGTGTATATGTGTGTATGAGTTTATGCATGTATGTGTGTATATATATGCGTTTGTGTGTGTGTGTGTGTATGTATGTATGTATGTATGTATGTGTATGTATTTGTGTATGTATGTTTGAACCTAGGACTTCTGTATGCTAGGCAAGTGCTCTATCACTGAGCCACCTTCCCAGCCTACTACAAGATTTTGATGGGATTTGTCAGTGTGTTTGATTTAGGAATATGTGGCTGTCACCAGTATGTGGCTTTGGATCCATTTCTGACAATTTCAAGTAAAAGCACAGTGGAACTGAATCCATTGGAAATTGATCCCAATAACAGAAGTAGACATTAGCATCCAACTTACCTGTAACTTGTTCTCAACAATTAACATACTTTGGCTGACCTATTTCAGTCCTCTGCTCTATACTGCAGTTATTCTCAGGTCTTTGTAGTTCTACCATACATGTTCCTCATTGTTTCCTAGTTCACCAGCTTCACCCAGACTATACCTATGACAGACTAGTTTTTGTTACTTTATTTGTTTTGTGTGCATGTACATGTCCATTTGTGGGTGTGCTTATACCATGGCTAGCATGTAGTCAGAGGACAACTTGCAGGAAATGATTCTCTCCTTCTATTCTCTAGGTCCAAGGGATTGAACTCAGATCCTCAGATGTGCAGTAGACTCCCTTATCATCCCCCTGGCTCTAAAAATTTTTTGACTGGCCAAATAGTTTGAAGGAAAAAAGATCCAGGAGACATGATTTTTCCATTTATGATCCTGTATAACATCTTTTATGGTGGGATGTTTTCAATTCACATTTTCAGTCTTGATTTGTAAGTTTTATTTCACAGTTATGTAAGAAACCTGCATTATTTATCAGTCTTGTAACAGAGTCATAGTGTTCATTATTTTAAAATCATAGCCAGGAAGTTCTGGCTTTCAGGTAATAACACAGGGATTTGGAAAGAGGGAATCTAGGGTCATGCAATGAATTATTTGTGGAACCAGGACTTGAAGAGGTAACATCCACTTCCTATACAAAAAGGCAGCATTACAGTTCATAAACACACACACACACCATTTCCTTTAATTCTCAACAGACCTAAATGGGTTAGGATGATTGAGTAACTTGCCTATAGTAAATCCTTTTTAAAGAGAAAAAGACAAAAACAAAACAAAACAACACGAAAACATAGTTCAGTTAGACCTTCTAGGCCCATAGCCCTGATTTTGGAGAACAACCTCTTTTGAGTTTTCTTCATAAGTTATTTTATTATTGTATGTATTACTTGTGCAAAGTAATTGGCTTTTTATGGCATTTACATATGCATAGTATATTCTGAGTGTCTTTTTATACATCCTGTTCTTACATTACCATTTTCACTGTTTTTTATCAAATAGCTATACCTTTTAGTTAATAAAAGGACAGACATTTTTGTACTTTAGATATTTAGCAACTTCAGATAAATTGCTGACATTTTGTGTAGGGTAATGAATGGAGTAGATTTTATAATCTCTGTTATCAGAGTCTTGCTGCATTCATTATCCACTGCTCTTTCACTGTTTTGGCACTGTGCATTATATGAAACATGTTCACATATATTATTCTGTTGGATGCTTTGGACAACCCTCAATTATTTGTGTTGTTCATATAATAGCATTGAAGTCTAAGGAGCTTCTCTGTCTAAGGTCATAGCCCAAGGTCAGGACACTAGGAAACTTAGGGCCCAGATCAGCAAGAGCGTATCTGTCAGCTCCATCCTTTCCTATTTAGCCAGTGTTCCTACACTGGCTCCTGAAGCAGTGTGTGCAGGAAGAGATGGAACATCTACAGGAAGAGGCATGTGTGCATGCCTATGGCAAGTATCTTGGTACGTGGACTCAGCCGGTTCTAGTGCAAGATGTGCAGTTCTCTGCTCAATACTTTTAGAAAACACTAGCACGAGACTCCTGACAAAGCACTGGCCAGGTGGATGTATTGATCAGCTTAGGTACAATGCCAAAGACTGGGTACTTCCAACAACTTAACTTAATTTTCCCACAGCTCTAGGCTAAAAGTCTAAGGTTAAAGTGCTTAAAGTTTACTTTTGTGCAGGAGGTCTTTCCTCTTGCTTTACAGATAGCTGCTACCCTCTCTCTAAACCTGTTCCGGCCTTTTCTCTGTGGCTGTGCACCCTTCATGCCTTTGTATGCTTCTCTACCTAGGACTACACCATGTTGGATTAGGGAGTCTCCTCTTAATGATTTTTAGCTCCAAATAAATTCACAGTATAGGTTAAAGGTCGACATAAAATGTATGTGGAGGGGCCAGACATAGCTTCTTGGCCGTTTGGCAAAGATTAAGTGAAAAGTTTGTGTGAGGGGCAAACTCAGTCCTTAGCAGTGGGCAACACACAGTTGAGACACATATCCTGCTCACAGCCAACATGTCCCTTCTTGATGCTTGTTTAAACATCTTCTACAGCTGCCAAATTTCTGAGCATGGATGAGTTGTTTTGAAGCTTGTAAGTTGCATTTCCTTTCTTCCCTAAATATTGTGCTTACAAGCACCCAATTTACAAATCGAAATGAGAAAGCAAGAAGGAAGAAAGGCTGCCATAAACCTTTGAGCAAAAGGAAAAATGTCTTTGGTGAAATGAAAATGAGGAAGCTGGGAGTTCTCTCTCAGCTGGAAAAAATCAATTGTTACCTCAGCAGCCCTGACAGTGAGCTAGTTGTAATCAATTCTGTTAAAGTTAATTATACCTGCATGAATTCCACTCCAGTTCACTGTCAATTCTATTATTGCTACGGTGAGTTATGGGTGCCAGCTTCTGAAATGAATAGCAATGATTGCTGGAATTAAGACCATTACAAGAAGATTTTTAAAAATAGTTCTGGAGTTCTATAAACTGCCCAGGAAGCTAGTTAGCTTGTTGTGTCAAATCACTCCCAAGAGACGGCTTATTAGAGTCCACATGGATGTGCTGCCTGCCCTGGAGGTTGAACAAAGCACAGAAGAAGCAAGCAGGCTTGGTACTGTCTGACTTTGATTAATGATGCTAGCATTGTTTCCCTGTCATCTTGCTGTTTTATTCTTGTATTCTATCACAGACTTAACTTCAAGTGGGAGAACTCCTATTGAACATATTTTGCTGGATGTTTGAGTTTTGCTTTTTGACTCCAAAGTTTCAGGCTCTAGATTAGGCCAGTATGCAAGGCTGGAAAAACAAGCTCTTTTCTATGGTGATTAAAACCAGACCAAACCAACCAACAAAACAGCAGTGAGCCCAAAAACAATGCTTAGGACTTACCTGGAATGCTAGGTTGAATACTGCTTGGTTAGTCTTCTGATGGTCTGATGACCAAGTTACTTTAGGTATATTTGTCCTACTACCAGGTACTATTCTATGTAGCTAAGTCTGGCTCCCAAATCACTGTAAACCTCTACCCTGAATTGTTGAGCACTGCAATTACAGGCCTCTATGGAACTATGTCCAATTGAGTATTGACTTTTTAACTATGATTTGAGATTATTCCAATGTATCCCAAACTCAAGTAGTACCTTTTTCTATAATTTCTTTCTAAACAATTTTCTCATCTTAGAAAATAGTTGAATTATTTCATAACTTATTTTTAATTGTCATATGAGTCTGAGTTTGAGTTCTAATCATCAGAAGGTGGATGAAAGGTTCCTATAGAAATATAAGCTATCTGGTCAAATTTAATAAAAACACACATTTAGCAAAATATATATGTCCCACATACTGCATGTGACATACTAAGAATAAATTGTTATTCATATGTGATTCAAATTTAAATGAATTAAAATTTAACCAAATTTAAATTTAAATGAATAGAAGATTCTTATTCTGTATTTTTATTTGTTAAATAGGAGGGAGGATGGCATGCTCCTTACACAGGCAGAGCTCAGAAGAGCTATCCGTATGGTATCCTTCTGACTCTTTCCCTTTGAGCTGGTTGAATGGAAAGAATATACAAAACTACTTTGGAGTCATCATTTGAGGATGTCAGAGCCATGACTCGTTTGGGTCATTTCAGGAATTAATTCCTTAGTTCTGGTTCACTAAGGTCTGCATGGTCATCTACACACTTGTTCAGCTTCCCTGGATGCCTAAGTGAGCAAGAAAAACTATTTGCTGCACCTGAAAAACTATAGATCTTGGGTCTATTTTCTTCAACCCTTCACCTTCCCAGCTAGCACACTTAGCAGATGGCAGGAGCACATGTATGAAGTAACAGTTAACCATGGACACAGCTTACATAAGCCTGTATCTCTCCCCTACCCCCATATTCCTCATGGGGCCAATAGGCTCAGAACTTCCAAGCACCTCCCCAAACTCTTTACCATTGATGTATTAAAATTTTCTGAATATAGTATTTGTAAGGCTCATTACTTTTTGGAGAATTTTTATGGTTATTTGTGAATCTGAGTAATGAATATTCTTCATAACTTTGGTAGTTATCTTTTGCTGAGTCTCAATTTTTTTTAGATGAGATATAGATAAATATCTAGGAAACATAATTTATTAAGACTGACATATGAAAATGAACACACCAATACCATGAAAGTAAGCCAGATCAACATTTATAAAAATATCCTCTAATAATCTGAGTATATAGCACTCAGAAGTAAGAACACTGTGTTTGCTGTGTTCACCTTCTAGAACCATAGGGGGAAAGTTCAGTTTAGAAATACATCAAACCAAAAGTATCCAAAATGAAATCATTATTTGGGTTGAGATGAGATGGCTTGGATGGTCATGGGGACTGGCTGCCACCAAGCCTGATGATCTGAGTTTGATCTCTTGGTAGCTACACATGTGCATCATGGCACCCTGCCTCTAAAAATCCATAAACTAAGAGAATGTGTTAAAGAACTCCTAACAAAGAAAGGTCAAGATTTGATAGCTTCAGGAAAATCATATGAAGCATTGAAAAGAATTATTAATGTCAATTCTTTTAAAACTCTTCAAACGAATTGAAAAAAAACACTTGTAAAAAAATTGTTACGGTATACACAGCAGCAAAATGGAAAACAGGACTGCTCTGACAGAATTTACAATCCCCTTAAATAGTGCTTTTCAAATGATGAATAACAGGACGTTGTTTTAAGTATATGAAGCAGAAAGGATCACAAAGACATAAATGAACCATGTGTAACAAGAGCAAGTAACAAAATATTAGAGGTCAGAGAGGCTTTTCTGGATTTTGGTTTGGCTTAGCAGAGGAGGGTAGATGAAGGCAAAAAATACTCATAAAGATTCAGAATCAGGGAGGAGCAGTTTTATCCTACAGAGACTGAGAGAGGACAGCTATGGCTGTAGTTGAATGTAGCCAGAGAAGGCTTTGAGATGCATGAAAGGAAGCCTCAGCTCAGGTGAGATCCATAGGGAAAAAAAACAGGAGGTGAAAATGATTTCTAAGAAACATCCACCATTGTCTTGATGATCTGATTGTGTATAGTCCTAAAATCCACTACTTTATTTAATATAGCAATAGCTATCAATTATCATGTGGCTATGTTGTTTCAGACATCTTTAAATTTGCTTTTTATGTTCAAATTAATTTAATTATCATTGTTGAGTAACCCGTGGAACAGAGAGTTTGTGAAGATTTTAAGAGGTTGTTCAGGCAGTTAGTGGCAGAGATGCCTTTTGTTGGGCTGTAGCTCATGCATGGGCCTGAGTCCTGTTGGGCTGAGTTGTGGATCCCGCGTGTCTGCCACCTTACCAGCTGGAACCTCAGCTCCGGAGGGAATTTGACTGAGTTTACTCCACATGGCAACGGACAGATGTTGGGCTATGATCTCCGCCTGGGCAAGGGGAGATTTCAGTCTAAAGTCCTGAGGGAGCAGAGCTCCTGGGTTGGGGGGGCTCCAGGCTGAAGTGGGGAGACCGTGGTCTCGGTCCTTGGGCACTCAGACGCTGCTGGGGACCGCAGAAGGACCAAGACAAAGTAGGCATATGGGCTGGACTGGCCTGCAGCCGAGAGGGTCGAGAGGGAGAGAAGCTCCAGCAGTGCCCTGTGGGATAGAGACTCTTGGTTAAAGTGACTTGATTGACTGGGTCAAGGCTGGCTTGGCTAGCTTGCTTGAATTGGCAGGGCTCGGTGGCTGGAACATAGAAAAGTCCTCCACAATAGATTAGATGGTGGCAGCCTTCTCCATTGTTCTCCACTGTGGGCCCCACCCATAGTCCATGATTTTAAAAGGTTTATTGTTATGGCAGAAAGTAGATGTAGCTGTACCCCATACCCCATGTCCTCAGGGCAAGCCTGAGGTTAAATGCTGTTGTAAGGAGGAGGGTCTGGGAAGGAATGCTTAATTGGCTATGCCCTCTGGCCTTTAGGTATCTCATTAATATGGAGATCTTTTGAGGCTCTGCAGTCCTTAGTTATGCCCTCTACCTGTGCTACATGACCTAAGGCCACAAACCTTTCTTTGGGAGGGTCTATGGATAAGTGAAAGGAATCAGGGCCCAAGAGCAAAGCCTAACATCTACTGTCCCATTAGGGTTTTATCTGGGGTTTGAGGCCTAGGCTTGACCCAGCTGCCTCTCATAGCCCACTGCCCCACAGCCTTTCCCAGAATTTAACCCTAATCTTGTGCTCCAGTGCTCACAGTTTTCTATGGTGGCAGGCTAATAGTGCAGAAGAGAAATGACAATCAGATGGTTCATTATCTACATTTAGTTATTTCACAAGTATCTGTTGAATTCTAGATTCTATGTTAGGTATGGTTATTGCAAAGTCAGCTCTTAACTGAACTGGAATGAGAGATAGTTTATTCCTGGAATGAGAGAGACAGAGAAATCAGTAAAGTTCTGTGGGACCATGAAAAAGATAGCTTAGTTTCTGACAGAGCGCTGGCTGGAAATGGCCAGAGACCCTGCGAGGGATGGCATACATTTCACCACATTTCCAGTCTCCAGGCTCCTGGCATGTGGTATAAGACCTCTATTGATCATCTAAGACCTCCATTGATCAGCGCCTTTAAGTCACGTAGGGCAACGCCCCTACCAGCCCCTCCACAGGTAGAGGGCGTGACTACAGGCCTCAGCCTCAAGAGATTTCCATATTAAGGAGATACCAGAAGGCCAGAGGTCATAGCCAATTATGTATTCCTTCTTAGACCCTCCTCCCTCCTGCCTCCCTATTTAACTCAGGTCTGCCCTGAGTTTGGGGCATCGGGTTGCAGCCGGATTCATTTACTTTCTGCCATGACAATAAACCCTTTAAAACCATGGACTTCTTTGTGTCTTTGGGGACCCACCATGGGAAACTATGGAGAAGGCTTAAGTAATGAGCCATTAGTGCCACCACTGCCTAATCTCCCACCTGAGGACTTCTGTACGATCCCACCATGAAGGCTGCCAATTCAACCAAGCTAACTATCTGAGCCTTAATCCAGCCAAGTGAGTGCTGTACCAAGAGTCTCAACCTGTAGAGTGCTGTTGGAGCTTCCCTTCCCCTCGTTCCTCTCGGCTGTGGACTGGTCCAGCCCATATGCCCAAACGTCTCTGTTCTTCTATGGCTCTTAGTGGCATCTGGGAGTCCGAGGACAGACCACTGGCCTCCTGGGTCAGCCACCTCGACCCAGAGAGCCCCACTCAAAAGCCCTGTCCCCTTGGAACTTCAGACTGAGATCTCCCCGTGCCTGGGTGGAGCCCTGCAGCGTCGTCTGCCCAGTGCTGCATGGAAGGAACTCAGTCAAACTCTCACACTTCTGCTCCCTGGAGCCGCGGGATCCACAACACCACCCAACAGGACTCACGCACACCCACGTGTGATCTAATCACCCCACAAAGTTCTTGCTATACAACCATGAGAATCTGACTTTAAATCCCTACCAACAATCTTTTAGCTGGTCATGGTGACACAAGCCTGTAATCTTTGGGCTGGGGAGGCAGAGACTGCTTCAGATTCTTAGAGCTCATCTGCCACCCAGGCCACACAAATTGGAGAACTTTAGTGAGAAACCCTGTCTCAAATGATGAGACAAAGAGAGATTGAAAAAGACCTGTGTTAATTCCTGATCTCTGTGGGAGGAACGGCAGCCAAACAATTGTAGAAAGAACAAATTGTTTGGATCACCTCCCCAGAATCCGAAGGAGATCCACATGTAGCATTCATGGAGATCCTACTTCATGTGAATCTTCTCTCCTTTGATGAGAAAGGGCTGAGTCCTGCTTTCAAACATTGGGCATTTTTACTTTAGGGACATGTCCCTCCCATTGGTTAGATGGAGGGACCCAATTACTTCTTATTAGCAACTGCCTGATCTGCTTCTGACAAGGGGGCAAGGTTATGTTTGTGTTTTCTCCCAGGACATAACTGTGCAATATGGGTGCCCTCAAGAGATGTTTGCTCAGCCACAGACTAGGAGGTGATGAAGGAGCCAGGACAGGACCAGGACCAAGAGATGTAATGTACATGTTTATTAATTTTTCTTCAGCCTGGGAGGGCCAATGAGCTCTGGTCTTTGCTGTCCCTAGCCCCATTCTTTTGCCTATGGCAGTTAACTCCTCAGCCTACCCTGTTCTTTTCTCTTCCAATGTGAGTTTGGGTTTGCCCTTCATGGATTCAGTTACTACTACACGACGATTAGAAGGCACCTGGCTCACAGAGGAAATTTTCTGCTTTACCACCAATGTCTCCTCCAACAGCCATTGTATCTGACTACACAGTCTGACCATGGAGGACTTTCATGATAATTTAACCCATGGCACCATGTTAGGCATGGGACTTCACATTCCCCTTACTGATTACAAATCCTCAAAGGATCCCCCAAGCATATCACATCTACTCCTACCTCAACACCTAAGGGTTCCTCAAATGCCCACGTTTGTGGGACTTCCTATCTCTTGGGAGTACTGCCAGCCTGCACTAGGTATAAGATTTGCTGGGGCCTACCTGATATTGTCATCTAACCTTACAGTTGACATGTTGAGGTTACCTTACACGATGCTTCCAATATTACTCCCTATGTTAACAGAGATCCCATTCAATTCCAATATCAACTCATTATGAGTAATTGGGATTTATGTAGCCCCTCTAATTGCCTTTATTTATGCTCCTTTACTCTCTTAAAAGTTAGTCTTCTCTTTAATGGGATGCATTTCCATATAAACTAGTTGGTGAAAATGTGTACTGGTTGACCCCTATGAATGTGACCATTGGCAGCCAAGTTGGCTGGAAAGCCACCTTAGTCTGTATCCAACCTCCCTTTTCCTTTCTGGTCACCAATAACTCCATTATCAGAGGCAACCTTAACTGGTTTAATGAAAAATGTCTCCAGACCACCTGCTGGATGGGATATTCAACAACAGCTATCCTGATGAGGAAACCAGCTGCCATTTGGCTGCTTGTGGTAAATACAATTCACTTTCATGGTATCACTCTGATGACCCAGACTCACAACCCTTACACTGGAGAAAGAAAGATTTTTGCAGGGATTACAGCTGCCATCATTTCAGGCATTGCTGAAGATACAACAGCTGCTGTTGCCTTGACCCAGAAAACTACTATGGCAGAGACTATCATCATGGCAGTCAGCTGAGATGCTACAGGTGCAGGAGGTACTAAATCAACATCTTTCTCAAGCCATCTACATTTTACCACAACAGACTGACTTACTGGCAGAAGAGTTGCCCCTTGTGAGTGACATGTCTTTTTTGGCCTGAGACCCCAGGTTTCACTCAATCTGCCTTATGAGTCAGGTGCTGGTGCCGGCAGAGCCATACTTTAGAATCACCAGACTGTTGCCAAACATAAGACTAAAAGAGATGGTGTTGTGAGTTAGATTTATGAACTGAGTCGCACTGGTCCTGGAAAAGGATAGACTTTAGCCATGTGATAAGGAATAGAATAGTTATCTTGTGGTATCTGAACATAACTTTATTAGTGTGTTGTCATGTTCTTCCATGTCCTTTTGATAAAATGTGGTCTGAGATCAATAGAACATACATGGACATCCCAGAAAGGCATCTTAGGGTTCTTCCTTAATTTTAAACATCTCCAGGTAGCTTTCTTGAATTTTATAGTAATGTTTTAGAACAATTGCCCCCTCCCACATGGCCAACAAACTCTAATATTATTGAGGACATTGAGTAGGACTTATTAGGTTTATTGAAATAATTTAAATAGCTACTTTTATTGTTGTTGTTGTAAGGCAGAATTTCATTCTTAGTCCAAGCTGGTCTTAAATTCTTTTAATTAATTAGTTATATTTGTGTGTATGAATGTTTTGCTTATGTCTGTATTTGTGTACTATAGGCATATATTGCTAGAAGAGGGCAGAAGAGGACATTGGATCCTCTTGGAAATCACCTCAGCAACTTTATATTATGCCCATTTTATGAATGGAACCCAGGGCTTCCTGAGCTTAAATGCTCCTTTGTACTTCAGATTTAGAGATCTGTTTTTAAGACTGCAGTTTACTGTAGTCCACTATCTTCTTGAATACCCAACAGCTTGATAAACATAAGAATGGGTTCAGAAACTTTTTACAAGGCAAAGATTCTTGTAATAAGCTAGAAATATCTTTATGTCAGAATATGTTTCAAAATAAATACACTCTGAACTAGAGAGGGCACATGACTAACTTGTGAGTGATAGGGTGAGAGTGGTGTCCACCACTCTTGACTCTTCACCCTAGGGCCGCAGTATCACCCTTTATTACTGCTAATGCCTTATGCTGCCTGTTACAAAGATAGTTTCTTAGAGATCTCTGATTTCCAATCCCATTCTTAAACAGAGCCAAATAAGCACTTACGGTAGAAAACAGCTTTAAAATGTACCTGGGTAGAAAATTACTTTCAATAGATTATATTTAGAGTCACCATATGGTTTCTAGTTACTTCACAAATGCAAGCGAGCAGGGGACTCCTATTCTGAGTACCCTGATCATCCTACCTGTTTTTTTTTCAGGTCAGCTAACTAGGTAACTGCTGGTCTTTTCATGTCTCCATAAAATATCTTCCAGCTTTGAACATATGGTGAGTTTGTGGTCCTTTATAGTGTGTAGAAAATTATAGAATTAAAAAAAAATTTTAACAAGCAATTACATCATTTTTGTCTGACCAGTCATTAATATTACATTTTTATCAAATGGGGTAAATTTCTTGATACAGCAAAGGCTGCTCCAGTTAGCTACAGAAGGTTAATAAAGGTAGATTTTATATATATAATGTATGGTTTTGTTCTCAATTTCTGAACATGATTTTTTATTTATTTATTTTTTCTCAAATCGTAATTCATTCACACAGGGGTTATAAACACAGAAAGGCAGGATGTGGGGAATGGAATGACACTGGAGTATGGGAGTTCAGGGGGAATACAGATATCTTCAGAACCATGTATTGGCTGGGTGAAGGTTCAGGGGACAAGTCACTATGACTCTGCCTATGACTCGCTTGACCTTATCTAAGTTAGTATTGTCTGCCAAGGCTACCTATTTACAAGGTCTATTACTACTCAGGCTTGTAAATTTCCACAAAAGCTGCCTGTTTACATTAGCTTATAGCCATCTGTTTCAATGTTTTTCCATTGAGACCCAAGACTTGGTGTTAGTATACATGTATGACAGGCCTATTGT
>NW_021614559.1:1791-21789 GCF_004785775.1 Grammomys surdaster | reverse complement strand
CTGAAGGTTCAGGGGACAAGTCACTATGACTCTGCCTATGACTCGCTTGACCTTATCTAAGTTAGTATTGTCTGCCAAGGCTACCTATTTACAAGGTCTATTACTACTCAGGCTTGTAAATTTCCACAAAAGCTGCCTGTTTACATTAGCTTATAGCCATCTGTTTCAATGTTTTTCCATTGAGACCCAAGACTTGGTGTTAGTATACATGTATGACAGGCCTATTGCTAATTTTAGGCCTATGGCTGATTTTAGGCCTTCAGTGTGTAAGCAGGGCTGCCTCTGACATCTCCTCCCTTCTCTAAGGATAGAAGGGCTGTGGCAATTCTAAACTTGCTAAGGTGGGGATAGAGACCTGACCTCCAGTAATTGAAGGGGACCTTGTAATGGCTCCAGTCCCCCTGTCGTTGTCCAGTGAGGGATGAGGGCCATACCCATCATGATGTCTTTTTCCTGGAGAGGGGATACATTTGACATCAACCCCTATGCAGTCAGGCTTGTCCCTCAGGGAACCCAGAGAGATATTTTTATCTCTTATTTATATTCCCTTGCAGTGCTTAGCCTCGCAGCCTAAGCAAGAATTCAGATCGCCTGTCAGAGGGGGTTCTGGGTGGCCCCTCTCTGCTTGGTCCAGGGGCAGAAGTCCCCCCTTTTAGGTTGGGTGGAGGTAGGTTTTGGAAACACCCTGTATAAAGTAACAACCTCATCTTGAGTCTTATGGTCCTCCATAGCTAATTTATGATAATGTATCTGAATAGGTTTTGCTACCAAATTATTTATCTGTTGTATCACAGAGTTAGTCTGCCTATTTGAGGGCCAGGGGCCAGCAGAAATAAGCAAAAAGAAACCAAATAATAGTCCCAAAATGGGAGGAAGTAGGGTTGACAACCTTGGAGAGGCTGAAAACCAATTCTTGTACCAGCATTCATCTGCCTCTTTCTCTCTCTGATTTTTCTCAGGGCCTTCACTGACCTATTTCATGCTCTCTTTAACTCTCCTTGTCTTGTCTATGTAAAGGCAACATTCTTCTTCAAGGGCTGTACACAATCAAGAGCTGTACACAGCCTTTTCTATTGTGATAGAGTAAATCGAGTCCCATAAGGATCTTTGTGATTTTAGGAGGTCTCTTCAGACAGTGAAACGAGGGATTTCTTCAGATTAGTGATGTCAATCTCTAGCTGTTTGATGTTCTTGTCAGTGGCCCTTCAAAGGTCTGAATAGTATAATTTCGGAGGCCATCTTCTGGATTAGAACTTCTAACAGCAGACATCACGGGTGATTCATTTTTACCTGGGATGCTGCCTGAGTTAAAGCTCCTGGGAGGCCCTCTTCCTCTTGGTTTTCTGAGGTTGGGTACAGAGCTGCCGCCTGGGACCTGCTCTATGCTTGGGCCCAGATCGGAAGTCCCTGAACATGATTTTCAATTTGTAAAGAATTGTTCTTTTCAAACTTTGTTTTTCCATTTTGTTTTCTTGTATTTTTTTTTATGAAAGCAATCAAGTTAAAAGGCCTAAAACAAGAAGTTTGACATAAGAACAAAAGCCACTGCTCTCTCGTTTTCCCTGTGTGTTTTGTAATTCCCCAAATAAACACGGCATATGCTTTGATTTTGCTCCACCACCAGCAAAACTCTGTTTCCTTTAACCTAAGTTCAAAATAATATTAGTGTAAGTGAATTTAAGTAATGGAAGATTTTGCTAGTAGGCAGGGAACCAGATCATTGTCATGGTGTTTGGGCTTGTGGTTTGTTGACTGTGCCACAAACTTTAAAACAATTTAACTTTTTTTTTTGTATTTTCTTTTGAGACAGGTTCTTTCGTTTTTTTCTTTTTTTCCTTTTTTTTTATTGGATGTTTTATTTACATTTCATGTGTTATCTCCTTACCCCAACCACCCCCCCAGGAACCCCCTATCCCCTCACCCCTCCTCCTGCTTCTCTGTGAATATGCCCCTACCTACCCCCCTCCCCCACTCCCACCTCCCCACTCTCAAATTCCCACCCACTGGGGCATCCAGCCTTCATGAGACCAAGGATCTCTTCTCTCACCTATGCCTGACAGGGCCCTCCACCCTTACATATACAGCTGAAGCCATGGATCCCTCCCGAAGTGCTCCCAGGCTGGTGGTTTAGACCCTGGGAGCTCTGGTTGGTTGGTATTGTTGCTCTCCTCATGGGGCAGTAAACACTTCCAGCTCCTACAGTCTTCACTCTAACTCCTCCATTGGGAACCCCATGATCAGTTCAATGGCTAGCTGTGAACATCTGCTTCTGAATATGTCAGACTCTTGCAGACCTCTAAGGAAACATGTATATCAGACTCTTGTCAGCATGCACTTCCTGACTTCCACATCAGTATCTACCTTTGGTGACTGCATATGGGATGGATACCCAGGTGGAATGGTCTCCAGATGGTCCCTCTTTCCGTTTCTGTCCCTCACTTTGATACCATATTTGCTCCCTTGAGTATTCTGTTATTCCTTCTAAGAAGGACCGAAGCACCCCCACTTGGTCTTCTTTCTTCATGAGCTTCATGTGACCTGTGAGTTGAATCTTGAGTATTTCAAGTTCTGGGCTAATATCCAATAATCAGTGAGTGAATACCATGTGTGTTCTTTTGTGAATGGCTTACCTCACTCAGGATGATATTTTCTAGTTCCATCCATTTACCTAAGAATTTCTTGAATTCATTGTTTTTAATAGCTGAGTAATACTCCATTGTGTAAATGTACCACCTTTTTTGTATCCATTCCTCAGCTGAAGGACATCCGGGTTCTTTCCAGCTCCTGGCTATTATAAATAAGGCTGCTATGAACATAGTGGAGCATATGTCCTTGTTATATGTTAGAGCATCTTCTGGGTATATGCCCAGGAGAGGTATAGCTGGATTCTCAGGTACTGCTATGTCCAATTTTCTGAGGAACCTCCAAACTGACTTCCAAAGTGGTTGCACCATCTTGCAGTCCCAACAACAATGGAGGAGTGTTCCTCTTTCTCCATACCCTTGCCAGCATCTACTATCACCTGAGTTTTTAATCTTAGCCATTCTGACTGGTGTGAGATGTAATCTCAGGGTTGTTTTGATTTGCATTTCCCTGATGACTAAGGATGCTAAACATTTCTTTAGGTGTTTCTTGGCCATTTGAGTTTCCTCAGTTGAAAGTTCTTTGTTAAGCTCTATACCCCTTTTTAGAAATAAGTTTATTTGATTGTCTGGAGTCTAATTTCTTGAGTTCTTTGTATATATTGGATATAAGCCCTCTATCAGATGTAGGATTGGTGAAGATCTTTTCCCAATTTGTTGGTTGTCGTTTTGTCCTATTGATAGTGTCCTTTGCCTTACAGAAACTTTGCAATTTTATGAAGTCCCATTTGTCAATTCTTGATCTTAGAGCATAAGCCATTGGTGTTCTGTTTAGGAACTTTTCCCCCTGTGCCCAAGTATTCAAGGTTCTTCCCCACCTTCTCTTCTATTAGTTTCCATGTATCTGGTTTTATTTGGAGATCCTTTTTCCACTTAGACTTGAGCTTTGTACAAGGAGATAAGAATGGATCAACTTGCATTCTTCTATGTGTTGTCCTCCAGTTGAACCAGCACCATTTGTTGAAAATGCTGTCTTTTTTCCACTGGACAGTTTTAGCTCCTTTGTCAAAGATCAAGTGACCATAGGTGTGTGGGTTCATTTCTGAGTCTTCAATTATATTCCATTGATATTCCTGCCTGTCTCTGTACCAATATCATGCAGTTTTTATCACTGTTGCTCTGTAGTACAGCTTGAGGTCAGGGATGGTGATTCCTCCAGAAGTTCTTTTATTGTTGAGAATAGTTTTTGCTATCCTGGGTATTTTGTTATTCCAAATGAATTAGAGAATTTCCTTTTCTAACTCTGTGAAGAATTGAGTTGGGATATTAATGGGGATTGCATTGGATCTGTAGATTGTTTTTGGCAAGATGGCCATTTTTATTATATTAATCCTGCCAATCCATGAGCATGGGAGTTCTTTCCATCTTCTGAGATCTTCTTCAATTTCTTTCTTCAGAGACTTGAAGTTCTTGGCATACAGGTCTTTCACTTGCTTGGTTAGATTCACACCAAGGTATTTTATAATGTTTGTGACTCTTGTGAAGGGTGTCATTTCCCTAATTTCTTTTTCAGTCTGTTTATCTTTCATGTAGAGGAAGGCGACTGATTTATTTCAGTTGATTTTTATAACCAGCCGCTTTGCTGAAGTTGTTTATCAGGTTTAGGAGTTTTCTGGTGGAAGTTTTGGGGTCACTTAAGGATACTATCATATCATCTGCAAATAGTGATATTTTGACTACTTCCTTTCTTATTTGTATCCCTTTGACTTCTTTTTGTTGTTTAATTGCTCTGGCTAGGACTTCCAGTACTACATTTAATAGGTAGGGGGAGAGTGGGCAGTCTTGTCCAGTCCTGGATCTTAGTGGGATTGCTTCAAGTTTTTCTCCATTTAGTTTGATGTTGGCTAATGTTTTGCTGTATATTGCTTTTACTATGTATACGTATGGGCCTCGAATTCCTGATCTTTCCAAGACTTTTACCTTGAAGGGATGTTGAATTTTGTCAAATGCTTTCTCAGCATCTAGTGAGATGATCATGTGGTATTTTTCTTTGAGTTTGTTTATATAGTGGATTATATTGATGGATTTCCAAATATTGAACCATCCCTGCATTTCTGGGATAAAACCCACTTGATCATGATGGATGATTGTTTTAATGTGTTCTTGGATTTGGTTTGCTAGAATTTTATTGAGTATTTTTGCATCGATGTTCATAAGGGAGATTGGTCTGAAGTTCCCTTTCTTTTTGGGTCTTTGTGAGGTTTGGATATGAGTCTAATTTTAGCTTCATAAAAGGAATTGGGTAGTGTTCTTTCTGTTTCTTTTTTGTGGAATAGTTTGAAGAGAATTTATATTAGGTCTTCCTTGAAGTTCTGATAGAGTTCTGCACCAAAACCATCTAGTCCTGGGCTTTTTTTGGTGGGGAGAATTTTAATGACTGCTGCTATTTCCTTAGGGGTTATGGGACTGTTTAGATGGTTTATTTGCTCCTGATTTAACTTTGGTACCTGGTATCTGTCTAGGAAGTTGCTCATTTCATCCAGGTTTTCCAGTTTTGTTGAGTATGGGCCTTTGTAGTAGGATCTGATGATTTTTTTTTTAATTTCCTCAGTTTCTGTTGTTATGTCTCTCTTTTCAGTTCTGATTTTATTAATTTGGATACTGTCTCTGTGCCCTGTGGTTAATCTTGCTAAAGGTTTATCTCTCTTGTTGATTTTCTCAAAGAACCAGCTCCTGGTTTTGTTGATATTTTGTATTGTTCTTTCTGTTTCTATTTGGTTGATTTCAGCCCTGAGTTTAATTATTTCCTGCCTTCTACTCCTCTTGGGTGTATTTGCTTCTTTTTGTTCTAGAGCTTTTAGTTGTGCTGTCAAGTTGCTAGTGTATGTTCTCTCCGGTTTCTTTTTGTAGGCACCTAGAGCTATGAGTTTTCCCCTTAGCACTGCCTTCACGGAGTCCCACAAGTTTTGGTGGGTTGAGACAGGTTCTAATGCACACCAGACTGACTTCAAACTCTAATTAATTAGGCTGACTTTAAACTTCTGATCCATCTGCTTCTACTACCCAAGTGCTGAAGTTTTAACTGTGTACTATTTTTAAATGTACAGTTATGTGATATTGGTCATCAAACATAGGGCCTCAAAACTGTTGGGATAGCAATTGATATGCATCCCTAGTCCCTAAAATAACCCCTTGATGTCTGTCTTCAGTCTTTTTAGAGTCAATCCTATTTATGCAAAGAAATTGACCCTAATTTTCCTTGGATCTAGGCAGATGTTTATGTCACTGAAAGCCTAAGATAGTGAAAACAACCAAAGCTATCAGGTTTTAAAAATATAGACCCATTATTTTGGTGAGTTTGTTACTCAAAGGAGGAAGGGAAAAGTTGATATGTTGGCCAGTCCATAAAGGGCAATGAGGTTTTACCAAATGAAAAATATGACAGAAAAGAAAGGAAAGGAAAGAAGCAATACAGTAAGTAGAGGTGGAGTAGAATCAGATGGGAGGTTGGGGGAGGCTTATTGTTCACGAAGTATAGGAAGTGACTTTTCTGTTGCTTAGAGGACTCTTCTGGGGCTCACTTGGAACATGC
The DNA here is from genome assembly GCF_004785775.1 of Grammomys surdaster. Taxonomy (NCBI): domain Eukaryota; kingdom Metazoa; phylum Chordata; class Mammalia; order Rodentia; family Muridae; genus Grammomys; species Grammomys surdaster. The sequence continues at coordinate 15,615 of NW_021614559.1, read as the reverse complement.
CAGTCAGACTTCACACTAAGTACAATAAGCTTTGTTATCTAGGTTATTTAGTTTCCCAGTCTGCAGGAAGCTCAAAGTAACAATACAGAAAACACCAATGAGGCTATTAGAGAGGGGGACATTGACAGCAGCCAGGAAGGATACCAACACCTCAAAGGCAAACAGTAGAAATCTATGACATGCAGGCTGAGGAATTTGAAAAGCGGGGAAAGTGAGAGACAGCAGCAGGAGAAAGGACAATAGCCAAAATAGTAACTAGGATTCTTAATATTAACCTGGAGTCTTCAGTGTTTCTATCTTATTTCAAGAAGACAGAACATTATGATATGTTAAAAAATGTCTCAAAATGAAGTGTTTTGATGCTCAGTGGGAACTTTTTATTCGTCTGGAGAAGTCACTGTCATTTTTTCTTCTGGTAGATTGCTTCCATATTTGATAAATGGTTGGGCTCATTGTTCATGTTAGGCATTGAGATATAAACTGAAAAATTATACCAATTAACTGAACATGATGTACTGCCTATTTTCATGTTTCTAAAAGTTTAATGTTTTAAAATTTTTATGTGCAATGATTAGTTTAATGACATTGTGATAGCTTAGTTTATTCCGTTAGAATTTAGCCAGAGCTAAAATTGTACCATGAAAGGGACTCCATGTTTTATGAGCATAGGAAGCATCAAACATGGTTCAAGATGTCCACACACATTGAGGCTCAGCACTTACAGAACAAGTAAAAGAAAGAGGGACATAGGAGAGGAACAAGAGTTTTATAAATAAAGGAAACTGAGTTTGTACTATGGTCCTATATTGGAAGAGGCCATGAATATTTATTTGAGTCTAAAGGTAGCTGAGTTATCAGAGCAAAGAGAGAAAGAACCATCTGGGAACATGGGCTAGGTTGTCCTTGGTCAGGATCAGAAAGACAGTGGCAAACAACTACTCCACAAAGCCTTGATGACTCATGCCTTAATTTGAAGACAAAGGAAAGCCTTTGGAGGGCAGCTTAAATTGTCTTAAGGAGACAGCTTTGGTGACAGTAGCACAGATTGTCAGGGAAGGGTGATGGGTGGGTGTAGGGAGATCATAATTCAAGTAAGTGATGACTGTAGTTTGTATTACTGGATCATAATTGAAACACAACAAAAAAGTTGGTTATGTCTAGAAATATTTTAGGAAATAACCATGAAATGTGATTCACTTAGAATGAGTGAGAGTCACAGCTTCTAATAAGTAAGAGTGTTTGAGGGTCATGGCTTCTAATAAGTAAGAAGAGTGCTTCAAAGGGGACAACATTTGAGACTTGGGCATATTGTATTGAAGAGGCCTTTGAGACAGCTTTTTAGCCCCTAGGTCTCATGTTAGCAATCACTACTTATTAAACACTCTCAGTGGATATTCATCATTCTCAGTCTAGGTTAGAAGCTGGAGGTTTCTACAGACACCCCTGTATACTTCTGTTATTTACATACCCCAGTAGGAACGTGAAGTCATGCTAGTCTTTTTATGTTCTGTGTACCGTTTCTTTGCTACACATGCTAGAGAGCTAACAACTGTCTTGGGTGTATAATAATGAATGAGTTCTCCCAGCAGTGTTTCAGAGGACTGAATCAAACAGCTCCTTCCAAGTATGGGAGATCAGCTGTAGCTATCTTTCTTTTGATCATAGGTAGATGTGTTTTAGTCAAAGTCAAAACAGAAGAAAAACACATGTAAGTTGGTGTTTAAGTGGAGACTATTCACAAAAATGTTGAGTGTATAGTACAACTCAGGGTTAGCACAGTCAAATAAAAATTTGCAAAAAACTAGGATCATCCCTTGGAACTGAATGGAATAGAGAGTCTTGGCATTTGTTGATGGGATTACCTAGTGTGTAATGTCATCACTACTCCTTTTCTACTCCCTTTCTGTGACCCTGTACTCAGCAGAATTCAGTAGGAAGCCAGAGGAATCTCTTTGATGAAATCAATGAAAGTTATTTTCTCTTATTAAGTATAAGATAGACAGGTATCTTGAAAGGCGAGGGGGAATATATAGCATACACAGAAGGTAAGCTTTTAAATTGTTATAATATAACATATAATAAATATGCTATAATATATAATATATACGTAACATATTTTTATATATTATAATTAAATCATTTTTTTTTGTTCCCTGTCCTTCCTTCATTCTCTTATTCTCTCTCAAATTCTTGACCTCTTTTCTTGAATTTTATTTAATTCTGTGTACATTATGTGTGTATTCCTATGTCTAATAGATGCAACCTGATCAGTATATATAATGGTGCTTGTATGTATATGTTTCAGAACGGGTGATTTGGTATTATGTAAAAGTAATTCTTGTCAAAGAACTGACAGTTTCTCAGGAGTTGATCCCAGGTGATTGTCTCCTCTACAGCTTTTTGTAGGATGTTTGCCACACGTAATTGTTGTCTTAGAGGCCTACTGCTGAATAAACTCACCCTTTCTACTTCTTTCTGAACTCTGGCTGGCTAGTTCAACTCAGCTGTTCTGGCTCAAAACTCCTCTTGATACTGACTAATTCAAACTGGCTTCTCTTGGTTCCTCACTGAATTGTTCTGCTTGGGTAACACTGCCTATGAAATCTATGAACTGAAATGTGCTAACCGCACAGACTACATGAACTGAATGGAACTAGTGGAACTGCAAGAACTCAACTGAACTCAACTGCATTCAACCAAACTACACCAAACTACCCTGAATTGAACTCATCTTAACTCTACTGCATTATCTAAACTCAACTGAATTACACTCATTGAAATGTCTTCCATCCCTAACTTACTCTGTGCTGGTCTTAAGTAAACTCTGTTTCCTGTCTGTTCTTGTGAGAGTTGGGAGTATCCTCCTATCTCTGACCCATTCTGTAAAATCTTTCTCTGATCTATCACTTTTAAACATGGCTGATTCCTCCTACAAACTAATTTTACTTTCATCTTTTGGCATTAAAAGTGTGTGCTAAGGGCATGTCTGTATTCCAGTGAGAAAGATCAAAAGTATGTCATTCCAGCTGGTTCTCTGGGTCTATGTCTGAAATGCATGAAGTCCACAGAAGGTAACATTTGATTTTGACTTTGGGGCTAGAACTTAAGATTTCCGATGTACAAATGGGAAATAGGGTTTATTCACCTTCCATGGAATGCTGAGAGTGAAGGTGAAGAAGGCCTCTTGGAGCTCAGCAAAACTCCTTCAATACTCCATAACAGTTCATTTATTTCAATATTTATTATTGCACACTGAACTCATTTTTTTTTATTTACTTCCTAGCTATGGACCTCAGACTTTTCTTTTGGAATATGGGGGCTATATTTAGCTACTTTGTAGAGCTGATAGAAGGACTCAGTCTCAGAAAATATATGCAAAATTTTCTTCTATGTTTTAATGCACAGCCTGTAATAAAGTAGAGGGAGAACAGAAGATATTAGTTACTAAATGACAGTGAAAATTAATTATTTTGGCCTCAGTTTAATTAACATCGAAATTAGATGATAAAACATATATTATGAAGTTTTGTTTGAGACTAAATGAACTAATATAGAAGACTCTCATACCTAAGAAACACCTAAGATATGATGATTATTTTATCGGTTTCCTTTTCTTTCAGTTGCTTAGTTTCTACAGGGTAATATGACTTACACATCTTTGTGTTTTCTATAGTATGTGTAGTCAAATTATTTATTTCATTACCACCTCATGTGCTATACTTAAAATTTTGCATGGTGGGTATTTGGATTGTACTTTTAACTCCCCTAATTATTGTAGAAATCTAGTGTATTGTGAAATATAATATATTAGAATGCATTGTAGAAAACTTTAGAGCTTTATTCTGTTTGAGTAACTAATGAAAGATCATTAATGTTTGTGACAGTTCTATTAATATGGTTATGTCTGTAATCGAGAACCATGTAGTGAAAAGCCTTTTATGGATCAAATAGAAAAAGGTTGAGGGTGGGGGCTTGTGTTTCTTACTGAGAATGAAAATACCATGTAATAAAAAAAGGAGAAGATAAAACAAATTCTCGTTTAGGGTGAGATGAATATAAAATTTAACATGCCTAACCTCTTTAGTATTTAATATTAATAATATTGTAATACAATTTTATTACAATACAATTATTAAATTGTATTACAATGTAATACAATTATTAAAGTGGAAATAAACAGTTAATGAAAAAAGAGGACATAAATTTGAAAGACAGCAAGGACTAGCTTATGGGGGAGTTTAAGGGAAGAAAGGAAAGGGGAAAATTATGTAATTATAACCTCAAAACATAAAATAAATAATTAAAACTAAAAAATACAACATAAATGGAAAAAATTAAAAAGCCAAGTGAACAAGAACAACAATAAAATACTGGAAATCACTATACTGTATCCCAGGAGCTTTTCCTTGGTTTGTGATAAAGTTCTATTAAACCAGGGTCATAGTTAGAAGAGGAAACAAGACAAGGTTGTAAACAAGGGACACCTTCTCTTTTTCTTGGCACTGTTTAGCAATGCCTGAGAGTCCCAGTCCATGTGATGCTTGGAACTGTCAGCACCACACTGTTTATAGATGGGTCCATCACTTATAAAGCAAAGACATAATTGGAAGCAAAACAATTTGCATCTGCTTATGGGCAATTTGCCCAGGATCTTCCAGAATCCAGGATGAAGGGTGTTAGAAAGGTCTCAGTGATAGAGAGGCTACACGTGGGCTTATTAATGCATTGAGCACTAGCCATCTGGTCAAGGGCAGGTGACTGTTGTCATCAGCAGTCTACTGTATCATTAATTTCAGAAAACAGACTTTGTCACATTAAATCTGTGCCTTGTGGCTCAGAACAGCAAAAATATTTGCTGTTCTTCAGTATTGCTGTCCTGTTCCTGCCTGAATATGACAGTGACAGTCAGGGATTGCTTACTATGAATTCTTTGTCACACAACCAACTGTACAAGAACTATGAAGTGTATCAGCCCACAGTGCATCTACTATTCAAGTCACTTTATAAACTGCATATGGTATCTGTGTACAATGGTGTATGCATTTCATGTACCCGTATTGGACACCCGGGTTTATAGCAGTGACACTTTTGTTCATGAAAGCTGAGCATTTTGTGGCATGTATATGTGATTCCTGTGAGATGTGAATGGTTGTGCAGTTTTACTTCTTTAAAACATTCACACATGAAAATCTTTGTGATCCCAACTAAATTGGTGACTTTCATGTCCCTGAATCATAGCTTGAACATTTGTATTAGTTCTTAATGTTACTGTTGTGTTTTGTAGTGTATAGAAATAACCACTCCATAAAAAACCAAAACAAATAATGATTAGATAAAAAAGAAAATGGAATGGAGAGATGGGAGTAAGACGGATGTTTCAGGTGAGTGTGGAAGACGAAAGGAAGTGATGGCAGGGACTCCAAATTAATGGGCAAGAGTGTGGGGAAGGTTTTCTTACTGTCCTAAGAATGCTTAAAACTCTGAGGTTATGAAGTTCAGTGAGTCTTATGGAAGAGTTGGGAGAAAGATTGAGGGATGGGAAGAGGATAGGGACTCCACAGGATGTTCAACAGAGTCAACTAACATGGACCCTTGGGGGCTCCCAGACACTGAATCATCAGCCAAAGAGGGAGCGTGGGCTGGACATAGGCCCCCTTCGCATAGCAGATGAGCTTGGTCTTCATGTGGGTCCTGAAACAACTGGAGCAGGGGCTTTCCCTGAACCTGTTGCCTACCTGCCTGCCTGTGGGTCCTACACTCCTAAATGAACAGTCTTGCTTGGCCTCAGTGGGAGAGGATGCGCCTAGTCAGGCAGCAACTAGATGTGCAGAGTGGGAGATTGGAAGACTGGCGTATGGGGAGTTAGTAGACTGGGGAGGTGAGGGTGGAATGAGGAGATGTGTGGAGTTGACACTCTGAGGCAGACTTCCCCTTTTAAGGGGAGTTGGGGGAGGACTTATGTGCTGCAATACTGGGAGAAGAAGAAAGGCTGATATTGGGTTATAAAGTGAATAAATAAGTAATTTAATACAAAATTATGAGGTTATGAAAACCCAGTTTCATGGAACACTGTGTTTATGCTGAAGGAGATAGCTTATACATCTTATACTTCTGTCATTACTGCTCAGTTATAGGGTTCTGGAGATTGTGTATCTTAGGAAGCTGCTATGTAATTTTAAGGCCTATTTTTCTTCTTCAGTAAAACATAGCATGGATTTATTGATATACTCATCTTAATTTTGGGCATCTGGATATGTTTAGAGTACCAGGGGCATGAGTTGTCTTCTAGCCATTTCTTTTTGATAGGAGATCATGGGTTCAAAATAAGTGTTAGAGAATATGAAATTTTTCTAAAACCAATTTTTAGCTTTCCTTGATCCAGTTGATTGGGGCAGTTGACATTTACTGAGTGCCCACCACTTTGTCAAATGCTTTTTTTATCACACAACTGTTCCATTTCAATGACACAACAACCTGGTAAGGTAGACAGGACTTAGATGAAGTAAATGATGTTTAGCAAAGTTGAATGGCAATTTGCAGAGTTGAGAAGTTTCTTCAATACATGTTGTCTCTTGTGTTACTTAGATTCAGAATCACACTGAGATGTCCTTTGTCTCCTAGTCGACCTACACGTTTATGGGTTTGGGGTAAATTTGAATGAATTTACATCAATATACTTTTGTTATCCTTGCATTAAGCTACTAAAATCTTCATTGATGTAATAGGCTGTGTATGCTAAGCATGAAAAACATTTTATTATATTTTATCCTTGGGAGATAAAGGTTGCTGTTACCTATATAACACAGGGAAAGAAGCTCACAACTTTGTGCTCAGAGTTGACTTTTAAAAAATTAATTATTTACTTTACATCCTGGTTTCATTTTCCCCTCCCTCTTCCCCTCCTACTCCTTCCACCCAACTTCCCCTCCCCATCTACTTTTCCTCCCTTTCTCTTCAGAAACTGGTAGATAGCAACCAGCCTTGGCGTATCCACTTGCAGTGAGACTAGGCATCATGTTCTATTGAGGCTAGAAGAGGGAGCCCAGTAGGGAGAAAGGGTCCCAAAGGCAGTCAGTAGAGTCGGAGATGGCCCTGTTTCTGCTGTTAGGAGTCTCACAAGAAGAACAAGCTATACAACTGTCACACATATGCAGAGGGCCTAGGTCAGTTCCATATATGTTCCCTGGTTGGTGGTTCAGTCTTTGTGGGCTCCTATGGGTCCAGGTAGTTGATTCTGTAGGTTTTCTTGTAGTGTTCTTGACCCTTCTGGCTCCTACAATCCTTCCTCCCTCCTGCCTAATGTTTGGCTGTGGATCTCTGCATCTGTTTCAATCAGTTGCTGGGTGAAGTGTCTTGGATGACAGTTATGTTAGGCTGCTGTCTGCAGTTACAGAAGAATATCATTAACAGTGTCAGGGATGGGTTTTCTCTCATGGGTTCCTTTTCCTGTTTGAAGTAAGTGGCAAGTCCCAAACAAGTCACACCAAGCAGCAGGCCTCACTTGGGAGGGAGAAACAGAGGCAGTATCTGGGAGAGGGAGGAAAGAAGAGGTGGGGGGCAGGTAGATCAAGGCTTTTATCAAGCTGTGACACATGCAGGAAGAGACATGCATCAGGGGTCATGGTTCATGCATAAAGGATTAGACACAGAGGCTATGCTGTCACCTCTTGGGCCATTAGAGTGTCTTGTCACTTGTTCCTGAGATACGGCTGCAAAGATGCCTGATTGTTGTGAAGCCACTTCTAGCTGTCCATGGATGTGACTGATTGCCAACAAAACCAGTCACTGGTTGATCACTCCCTCAGTTTCTGCTCTGTTTTTATCCCTGCATATCTTGTAGAGAGGGCAAATTGTAGTTCAAAGGTTTTGTGACTGGGTTGGTGTTCCAATCCTTTCATTGGAAGTCTTATCTTGTTAGAGATGGTTGGTTCAAGCTCCATATCCTCCATTGCTAGGAGTTATAACTAGGGTCGACATCATAGATTGCTGGGAGTTTCTATGGCATAGGTTTCTTGATTTTTAATCATATCTAGTAAATAACAGAATCTCCGGGAAGAAAAATTTCCCATGAGTTTTGTGATCTTTTTGATACAAGAGCAGAATCGCTGGTTGTGTCTTGGAAATGACAGAATCGGGCTGTCATTTCCAAGAAGGTTGTTCTGGAAACAGTTTTAGAAGATAAGAGCATAATTTGGGCATGCTTAATCTTTACAAAATAAGTACAGGGAGATAGACGCTCCGTGGACCATGGGATAGATATGCTTATTATCCATGATAAACATTCTGGGCCTGTAAGCTCAGAGATTTCTTTTATACTACACCCTATCATGAGTGCTGGTGTCCCAGTTATCAGCTCATGAAATTAGAGTTCATAGAGCTGATGAAACTGCTGATACTCTGCCTACTACTATTGCTGTGATTACTAAACAATGATCCAGTATTTGTGTGAGCTGTGACAGAGGAATGTCTTCCAAGAATGTCTTACTTAGCTTTCAGAGGAATGCAGACCTTGGCCTTTCATGACCCTTGACCTAGATTCAAATTTAAATCAATATGAATTCACAGGCCATATACTTTACTTTTGTAGTTTGGGGTTGAAACTTGTTTTTCATCTTGTAACCAAAATATAATCATGTTTCCTCTTCTTTCCTTCCTCCTAGGGGTATATTTTAATTAAAAATATCTATGATGGGAAAAGGCAGTATTTGTATTTTTTATCTTGAACCTCTATTTCTGGTTTCTTTTCTTTTCCTGCCATTTCAGAAGATAGTGGGGACTTTAACTGTGATACCCCCTACTCCCTCATTAATTCAGCAGAGCTGTAGGAGGAGTCTATGATCTGTTGATCCTGTTGGTTGAGGACAGGTCAGGTAAAAGAGCAGCTGTGTGGGATATACATATGTAAAACAAGCTTGACAAATTACCTGATCACCTGGGAATAAGTTTCTAGGAGAGTTATCTTGATTAGCTTGGTGTGTGTACATGTCTGTGAGAGTTTCTTGAGTTAATTCAAGTGGGAAGACCCATTCTTCATGGGGGCAGCAACATAATCTGAACAGGATATTCTGGACTGTAAGAGTAGAGAGAACAAACAGAGTACTATCATGCCTTCATTAACCCATTGCTCTCTGGGCTTCACTATGGATGTGATAGGACTAGCCTTTTCAAGTTCCTGCCACTTTGATTCCCCTCCAGGAGGGGCTGTAAGCTAGTGTTCTGAGCTGAATAAAACCTTCTTCCTTCTTTTGCTTTTATCAGGACTTTTTAAAAATCACAGCATAGGAAATGAAAACTGTCATGTCTCAACTTCTTGTGACCAATTATCTAGTCTTATACAGCTGTAATGTAAAAATTTGTCCTGTTAGATCAAGATGTCAGTGATATCTTTCATATGTGCAGTTCTTTACAACCTCTAAACAAAAAAGTGATTATCTATTTAATTATAGCAATAATTCTGAGAGAGAAGCAAGGCTTTAAGATCAGCAGAATCCTTATGTTGTGCAGTTCCAGAATTAAAATGCTTATCAAGGTCTACTGTGTTTCTTCTTTCTGTCCACTGATTGTGAGTCTGTATGTCTACAATAACAATCTTTCTTGTTGGTTTTCTGGAATATTGCTTATACTCTTTATCAGGAAATTCATGTGTAAAGTAGCAATCAGTATGCAGGCAACTAAAACGAGTAACAGTTTTGACAGTCTACAGGAAAGCAATCCAATCCATGCTTCTCCAATGATTGAAGCTTGGTTCACTCTGTTGGTACTGATAGGCTCTCTTTACTTCTAAAATCTCTGTGACCTTCTTTTCTCTCACTGATCTCTACCCAATTAACAGGAAAGTTAAATATTTTATAGAGAAAATGAGTAAAAAATAATAGCAGGGGAAGGGGGTTTTCTTTATTTAAACTAAGTTAAAGTTTAATGACATAATGTATCACCATTTCTATGATAAGCTCAGTTAGTGATTTGTGTGTTCAGAAATGAAGATGAAAATGGTTCATTCAGGAAGATCTAAGCACTGCCCAAAGTAGTTGCCAGCCTTGCACGTATCTGCTCCTGTCATCTCCCTGGGCTTTCATGAGTAGAACAATTAGAGCACAGTGCTAGAAGTCTCCCAGATCCCAGACTACGTATGTTTTGTCATGAGTTTCCAAATGTTGTACAGCTAATTTTCTGGTTTTTATTTTTGAATAAAAATTATCTTGTTTCCTAAGTTTATTTGGTTACTTTTTTTTGTTAGTTGTCATAGGAACTGGATTAACTTGGAGGGCAAGCCCAGTATGGTAGATGGTTGATAGACTTAGTATTCTTAGTCTTCTAGAATACAAGCTGTAACTGAAAAGATCATGTGATCACTTCAACAATATTTTATGAGACAAATATTAAAAAACCCTGAGAGTCAGAGAGTAGCAGTCATTTTTTATTGAGAACACAAACTCCTGACCATTTGAGGCATGGGTTTTCCTCTGCCTATGTTCTTTATAAAGCAGTGGTATGTAGAAGAGAATGAACTATAATCCATAAAATCTTCACTGTGCTCAAATACTAGGTAGTTTACATTTGTTTCTCATTAAGCACCACAAAACGTAAGAATCCATAAATAAGAAGTAGTTTCTCTATTTGACATGTGAAGACAAAGTTTCAAGAGAGGATAATTAAACTCTACAAGCCACTCTGCTAATAAGTAATATAGCCAAACTTTAAGTGTAAGGCTATCTATTGAAAATGTTTGCTTTTTTCATTTAGTAAAAAGTAACTTTTTTTCACTAAGTTATTTTTCTCACAACATTAAAAGATACAACTCTTAATCAGAAAGTCTAATACCACATATCTCTCTTAGCTGTAGTTCATAACTTCAAATCTTACGGTATATGAATATAACCTGGTGTAACTGCAGAAGCCACAAAAGTGAAAAAAAAGTATTATGATGATTATAAGAGAGGAGCTTTAGAGAGAATAATAGTAAGATATAAATGGTATGATATATGAAATAGGAAAAATGGGAAAGGGGCTTTAACTACAGAGGAAGAAGGGAGGGAGAGGGATAGAGAATAAATCAAGAAACTACCCAATATCAGGCATGAAAAGTCTACCTTTGAGTTATTGGTCATGGGAGTCCAAGAGACCCATAATACAATGTAGGTTTTTGCTGTTGCCCTTGGATGCTTCCTCAATTTCAAGGTGAGTCCTTAATGCTGAAGATATCATGTACTTCAAATTGAGCTGAATCTGGCCTAAAAGGCTTTTTCTTGAGGACTAGCTGTTATTGTATAAAAACACGTCATGAAATTTGTTAAGAGAGAAAAGAAATAAGTAGTTCTACTTAGGCATGATGTCTATGAACAATAACAATGACGAAGAAGTCGAGATATTCTTGAAGGTGCAGTAGTGGCCTTATATCCTAGTGGTCACCAATAGGTCTCTAATACAGAAAGCCATAAGTACTCAAAAGTCAGAGAACTACTGACTATGCATTACCTAGTCTTAATTGATGTATCTGTAACACAACTCTTATACCTAGGGCTCAAGGAACATTGAGGAAGAAGGGAGAAGGATTTTCAAGTACCAGAGGAAGTAGATGTGGGAGGGTGGGTGAGGGAGCACCCTTATGGAAGCAGGGGGGATGGAAGAGGGCATTTTCAGAAGGAAAATCAGGAAAGGGAATAACATTTGAAATATAAATAAATAAAATATCCAATAATTAAAAAAAAGTTACTGGATGACTAGGACACTTGTTGCAAGATTGTGCCTTTTATATACGAAAGGTAAGCTGCATGTATCAACTCTCAACAATATGGTTGCCTAAATAAGACCCATATAACAGCAACAGCAGTTGACATGCCAGTGTGAATAAGAGGTATCTCACAAAGCTACACTCCTATATGAAACCAATTAACAACTGCTGAGAGAGGAAGACTCAGTCTTCCCCAAGGATAAGCCTTCTAATTGATTATCTAATACCAAATGGTCAGAACTGAGCATATTTAAGAAAAAGATACTAAAGATTTGAGAGGTAGATGGGAAGCAGGGAAATGTTTTGAGGGAGGAATAAATGATGTAAACACAGCACACACATAGTAAATCTGTATCCTATTTGCAAGTTGGTACAATGAGTTTAATGTGCTTTATTCTTGGTACTTCTTACTGTATATTACTGTTATTACATCATAGGCAACATGTAGGGATGGTTCTAATGCCTAGTCCTGTTCTCCAATTGGTTCTTGATCTGTCAGTAAAGAAGAATGGGCCAATTGCTGGGCAGAAGTAATAGGCAGGACTTCCAGGTCCCTGGAGGCAAGTAGACAGACACAAGGAGAGGAGAGGAAGAGTTACTCATGCTTCTGAGGGAGAATAGGTGACCAGCCATTTGAGATCACAGGCAGAGTGGCCGAACAGGCCGCTCTTACAAGAGGGAAGCTGGGGGTGTTTAGCTAGGACCAGATGTAACTGAGCAACTAAAGTTGAGGGCAGATGGAGAGATATGGGTCTAAGAGTATTAATAAAGGCACACTTCTCTAGGTGGGAGATAAATAGCACTCAGCAATTGTGCCAAACAGACAAGTTGAAATTGAACAACTGTATGTGTCTGTGTTTTTTATCTGTGGATTTAAGGGAAGCTGTCAGGACTGGTAGTGCACCCCATTCCCAGAGGTTAGGTGGGGTAACCAAAGCTACATGCAACAGTAACACATTTTGGTAAGGCAATAACGATGTTAAATAAGGACTTGATGCTTGATGGGAAGGGCTTCTGGGCTAGAATATCAAATTGAGTAGAAACATCAAATATGAAAGAACAATATTCATGTGGCTTGTTATGAAGCTTTTCTAGAATGCAATGAAGAAATTCTCTGTGCCAAATAGGCAAAGATCTCTGCGTATTTGGCTTGTAATTAACTTTTCACGTAGGGAGAAAGCTGGTCTTTGTCCTGTCAGCAGAACACTGTGAGGCCTTGTGGAGAAATAGTCCTGAAGATGGGAGCAGGTAGCTGTTAGGAGCTAAACAATGAATTCTGTGTGTTTCATGGTGCTGGTGAAATTGTTACCAGATATTCCAGCTGAGTCTCTACAGAAGCCATGCTTTATGAGCAGAATTGTTCTCCTCCGTTTCTAAGAAAGTCAAAAACAAGCCTTACCAGAATGGAACTCAACCATCATTGAAATATGTACTTTCTAATATAAGACTCATCATGCTAAAGGAAGACAACCAAATGTGGACTCAGCAGGCCACAGAAAATGTGTACTTTGTATGAGGAAAATAAGGAAATGGGCCTGAAAATTAAGAGGAAAAGTCAGGAGACTGATTTGATCCTGATGTTAAAAATAGGAAACAAGGACTTCAAGGCAGCTATGCATAGACTCAAGGACTTAATGAAGTATGGAATACTTTTCAAAAGAGAGTAAGCCAGACTTATAAAACAAAATTCTTCCATTGCACAATATGCACTATTTGAATTTTAAAAGAAAGGTCATTAAATGCATGAATAGCAGACTGAGCATTGCCAAAAGGAAAAACCATAGTTGAATGCAAATGGAAAATTAAGCAGAACATATATGTAGAAAAGAAATGCTAAAGATATAGTGGAGACTAATAGAGATGAAAAGGAACAAAACAAGCAGAAAATAGTAACATGTACAATCATCAGACAATTAAATGGATCAATAATTGGTTGGCCATCATAATAAATGATTTTAATCTCAGCAATCAGGCAGAGGCAAAGGGATTGGCAGAGTTAAAAGGGCAAAGGGGCAGAGACAGAGAGGCAGAAAAGCAGAGAGGAGTCAGAGAGGCAGAGAGGCAGAGGAGAGGAAGAGAGGCAGAGAGGCAGA
>NW_021614559.1:0-1781 GCF_004785775.1 Grammomys surdaster | reverse complement strand
GGAAGAGAGGCAGAGAGGCAGAGAGGAGGCAGAGAGGCAGAGAGGCAAAGAGGAGGCAGAGAGGCAGAGGAGAGGAAGAGAGGCAGAGAGACAGGCAGAGAGACAGGATGAGAGACAGGCAGAGAGACAGGCCGAGAGACAGGCAGAGGACAGGCAGAGAGGCAGAGAGACAGAGAGACAGGGAGGCAGAGAGGAGGCAGAGAGGAGGCAGAGAGGCAGACAGGCAGAGAGGAGGAGGCAGAGAGGCAGAGAGGCAAAGAGGCAGATGGACTTTAGTGAGTTCAAAGCCAACTAAGTCTATGTAAATAGTTCCAAAATAGATAGTTCCAGGACAGACACACAGACACATCATAAGATCTCTCTCTCTCTCTCTCTCTCTCTCTCTCTCTCTCTCTCTCTCTCTCCCCTCTCTGTATATGTATGCGTATGTGTGTATGTGTCTTTCTCTATTACTTACAGACACACACACACACACACACACACACACACACACACACACCAATAGAATTTATTAATCAAGGAAAACCTAGAGCAAACACATGTCACCACATAGTAAATGGAAACATAGGAATCACGTATAACAATTCTGTACAATGAGCAGACAATCAGGAGCCAGTAGGTTGGAATCATTTGATGAAACTGGCAAAGTATATAAGACAAATTGTAAAATAACTGGCAGAATAAGAGTTCCAAAAATTGTTCTATATTCAAGTAAGATAGTCTTATAGTTTCTACACTTGATAACACAGAAAACCTGAGTGTAGAATATGTTCTTTGGTGAATTATATTTAAGGTATCAAATAGAAACACATTAGGAAGAAACTATAATTATCTTGTTAATTCAGTTTTTGTTTAACCTTTAAAATAAGTTGTTCTAATTCAGTATTTAGACAGAACTTAAGACCAAAAATTATGAGCTTTTCCATGTAGGTGAAATATGTACTAAAATATTTAGTACTTTATTATGTTCAAAATGCTCAACAAAAAGGGAATTGAAGGGATCCTCCTGGTCCAGAAGAAGGCCATGCATGTGAAACCTACAGCTATTACAACAATTAATGATAAAATATCTAAAATTAGAAACTGTAAATATGACCCAATGATATCATGGTAACTCAATATGTTGCTGATAGTTCCAGAGAAACAATTCAGCTAAGAAAATAAACTTATAAGAAAAAAGTAAGCCCATTGTTAGGCAATGTGCTTGCATACATTAAAATATTTGAAGCCATAAAATAATCACAAGAACTAATAAATACATTTAGCAAAGATGTAATCTCTAAAATCAGTAAAGTCATTTTTACAAAATAATAAAAGTAAGAAGATGGAATTTAGATAAAGCAACCCAACCTGTATGGCATCAAATACATGAAGTGACTTGTTGAAGATATACAAACTGTCTACAATAAAAAGCACAAGACACTTAAACTGTTCAGAAAGTCTCTAGGGAATGGAGCAATATGCTTTATACAAGAATCAGAGGTCTTAGAACTGCAAAGATGACAAGTCCTCCTTAACAGACCCTCAGACAGACAACTGCTTCACCAGAAACTCCATGTATGTTTTTGAATAATAATTGCTCACCAGATATTATAAATTTTATAAAGAAACAAATGATCTGGATAAGCAAACCAATTTTTGGAAAAGATGAGTAATGTTGGAGAACTGAAATTGACTGAAGACTCACTATGCAATTATTGTAATCAGATCACATGTATGTGACCCATATATATATATATATATATATATATTTTATACACATATACATATACATGCATACA
>NW_021614558.1:0-7609 GCF_004785775.1 Grammomys surdaster | reverse complement strand
CCGCTCCCCCGTCTCTATGCATTTCCCTGAGAAGACTGCTCAAGGAGAAATCCAAGCTTGGGTGGTAGGCTGCCAAGTGTATCTCCTTGTTCCTGTTTTGATCCTTGTTCCTGTTTTATTCCTGTTCTTGTTTGTGTTCCTGTTTTGTGGGGAGTATAAAAGGGAGCTATGCAGTTGAAAATATAGCATTTGGTCTTTACCAGATGACTCCTTGTCTTTCTTTCCCTCAGCCCTCGGCTGACCCAAGGAACTCAGTCAGCTATGCTGGTGTAGCTGACAGCATCTGAGCAATAAACAGCTTGGCACTCCCCTCCACAAAGCAAAAGGCCACGTGCTTCCAACCACTGAGGTTTCCATCCACAACAACACTTTGTATAGAAGAGACGAACTGGTGAACTGGCTCAAGACAGTCCAGGGTGTTTACATGGACTAAATGTGGAAAAACTGAGTAAAGCAAGCCAGGCAAGCTGGCTCTGGCTTTTTTTTTTTTTTTCTCAGCACTATTTCTCTGGAGCATTAATTTGCCTGCAGCCATCCTATGATTTCAGCTTCCAGATCAGGACCCTTAATGTGGCTGACAACCCCCGTATGAAAGTCCTCAAGGGTGGCATCATCCCATCTCCTGTCACACCACACACGTCACGTCACAACCCTCCTTTCTCTGCTTCTTGCCACTTGGTCTTTTCCATTCCTCTGGTTGTATCCAACTCAGTGCTACCACTTTGGTCCACAGTTTGAGTTCACTTCAGTTTGTAACTATGTATTATTTGTTTGGCTATTTGAGTAATGCCCATCCCCCTCCTGGGAGAAATTCCACGAAAGCATCAGTTGGGTTTGGTTCTGCTTCTAATTTCCACAGATCCTGACACAAAGCCTGACACACAAAAGGAGCTCATTTAATATTCGTCGAATGGTTCTGCAAATGAAATATATTGTGAGTCTCCAAGACAGGAAGAGATTATTCAGCCTTGGCTAAATTGATTTGATCACTCACCCCATGAACGGTTTATGGGGGGGGGGGGTTTGGTCAGAATTCTCCAGGAACACAGTTTGGAAGGCACTGAGTCAGGGGCTGCATGGAAATGAAATCTCAATCCTATTTGCTGAACAATTCCAGAGGGCTATGCAGAGGCAGCTGTGGGTGGGTCTGCTGTGACATCTTTCTTATTTCTGTCCCCTCTGTTACACATAATGACCTCCATCCAGTTCCCTGAATCCTTTTATTCAGATGACACTGAAACCATTACATGGTGGTGCATGCCAGTGTTTAGGGAGCTGGGGCAGTAGGATCAAGACATCAGGCCAGCTGGGCTACAGAGTGACTTCCAGGCTAGCCTGAGCTATACAAGGAGACCTTGTTTCAAACAAATCAAAACAAGACATGAAAGGCAATAAATAAACACTTCTTGTAAAGACAATTTAATGAGACTTCATTTGAGCATTTTGTGCATAGTTTTGTTTTTCTCCTGAATATGTATCCAAAAAAGCACATAAAACTTGGTTTTAACGAGGTTCTTGAGTAACTCAAAGGAATTTTTGTTTGTTTGTTGTTTGTTTTTTGGGTTTTTTGTTTGTTTGTTTGTTTGTTCTGTTTTTGTTTTTGTTTTTTGGTTTTTTGAGACAGGGTTTCTCTATGTAGCTCTAGCTGTCCTGGAACTCACTTTGTAGACCAGGCTGGCCTCGAACTCAAAATCCGCCTGCCTCTGCCTCCCAAGTGCTGGGATTAAAGGCGTGTGCCACCACCACCCAGCAGGAATTTTTCTATAAACAAATCCACGATACCACATTTCTCTGGGAAGAGGCCATATCCTGTTACAGATCAACTCTGAGGATGAGGTGAGAAATGGCTAAGAATCTGTCCTCACACTTAACTTCCCCGAATCATAGACCACGGCGATTGCTTTAATCTGCTAGGTTATCGATCATCTCTAACTAGCCCCTACACAAATAACAAATGAGCCCTGATGAGATCATAGAGACTTTCAGGATCCGAGGAGCCTGGCATCTGCAGGGCAGACTGTTGCCAGACGTGCCTGTGTGAAGAAGGGTACCACCAGCTGGGGGAGGATACCACATTAGCCAGCCTGCCCAGACCCTCCTGCCACAGCAAAGGCTTCCCAGGGAAAGGAAGAGGACAGAAGACAGGGAATGCACAGGGGACAAGTGGGATGGCCAGGCCTCCAAGCTAAGTTCCTCACTAAGGGGTGTGAGGACTTCTGAAACTGTAAGGGAACAATAATGAAGCTGGAGCCAAAATGCTCCATTCCCTGACAATGACCGGCCCCATCGAGTTCAAAAGAGCTAAATGAGTAGACCCTGTCTTAGTTAAGGTTTCTGTTGCTGTGATGACACACCATGACCAAACACAAGCTAGGGAGGAAAGGGTTTATGTAGCATATACTTCCACATTGCTGTTCAGCATCAACAGAAATCAGGACAGGAACTCACACAGGGCAGGCATCTGGAGGCAGGAGCTGATGCAGAGGCCACAGAGGAGGGCTGCTTACTGGCTTGCTCAGCCTGCTTTCTTACAGAATCCAGAACCATCAGCCCAGGGGTAACACCAGCCACAATTGGCTGGGCCCTCCCCCATTGGTCACTCATTGAGAAGATGCTCTACAGCAGGATGACTGTATCCTGGATGACTGTACGTGTGTCAGGCTGACATAAAAGTAGCCAGCACTGACCCATAACCACAAGAAAAGATAATAAAATAATGGCTAACCTATCCAGTCACTAACCCCAAACCATCAAAATAATATGACTCCTTGGATACATTTCTTTATACTACCAAACTCTCTGCTAAATTCAGATTTTTATTCATTCTGGTATTTACACAGCAGAACACAGCTAAGATAAAAAATGTGTGTTCTTCTAAATTAAATCTATGACCACCATGTCAGCTGGCTAAAACAGTATTTCCCTAGGGTGTTTGCCTCTCTTTGCCTTCTCATAAGCCACTCTTAATCACCTCTCTTCTCAGACTTCTAACCTTTCCATACTTATCCGAAGCTGACAGCCTCACTTCTATTTTATTGGGAAAACAGAAAGCAGAAAAGAATACATACAAGGTTACCTTCCAGGTCTGCACCTATGTCTTCAGCCTGCTTTCTTGTTACTTAGAAAAAACTGTCTGTACTTCTGTCTAAACAACATACACACAAGGTGTGCAGGCATGCACACATGCACACACACGCACACCAGATTCCATTTCTTCTCATTACATAAGGGCATTACTACAACTGCTTTTTCATTTCTCATTACCATCAACATACAAATTATGTCGACTCTGTTGTGTATAATAAAAGATAATACAGGTGAGTAGAGAGGAGGCTGAGATGAATTACACTTTAGAAGACCACAGAGTTGTAGCCATCCATGGTCATGCCCTGAAGGAGGAAAGCAAGATGCAAAAAAAAAAAAAAGTTCCATGACAGACAAATGTCAAGGATAGTATGACAGGAAAGAAGAGACCTAGCCTTCAGTTCCAAAGAACAAAAGGAGTTTCTGATGCTTACAAGTTCTTTCTTGGGGAGCATGGGGGTGGGGTGGGGTTCCACATCATGTGACCTAGGCTAAATGCCAGGATTCAGAAAGTAGAATGGCACTAGATGAGAGAAAACTAAAGGGGCTGAAGGGGCTTGCGGTCACAATGGAAGAGTGACAATACCAACCAACCAGAGCTCCCAGGGTCTAAACTGCCAGCCTGGGAACATGCTTGGAGGGACCCATGGCTCCAGCTGTATATGTAGGGGAGGATGGCCTTGTTGGGCATAGGTGGGAGAGGAGGTCCTTGGTCCTGTGAAGCCTGGATGCCCCAGGGTGGGGGAATTCGAGGGCAGGGAGGAGGAAGTGGGTGGATGGGTGGGGGCACATCATCATAGAAGTAGCAGGAAGGGTTTTGGGGGGAGGAATGGGGAAAGGGGATAACATCTGAAATGTAAATAAGTAAAATATCCAATAAAAAAAGAAAAAAAGTTATTCAAGGATGTCTTGGGCCTGGGTATCAGAGTGGTTGGGCTTGCTCCCAGCTGTAATACAGTGGGAGACCGCAAGGTCACAGGCGGCTTCCCTTATCAGCTCTGTCTGGGGAGAGGCCGCACTGAGTGGTCTGGTTTCTAGGAAGTGGGGAGATGGGAACCTGTGACGTCATGCACTCCGTGCAGGGAGGAAAACACTTATTGACTCCACTTCTAGTCCTACACTCACATATTTCTCTGCTGTCCTTTAAACATGTACCCATGACACTAGGTGTGGTGGCACATGCCTGTCATCTGGAGGACGAGACTGACTGTGAGTTTGAAGCCAGCCTATACTATCTATTGAAATACTTATGGGGGTGAAGGTTGGGTTACATAGGCCTCCTCAGTTTCAGTTCCTCTCTTTCCCATCACTCTCTGAGCTCCAGCCTGACTTGGCCCCCACCACCCAACACAACTGCTATCATTAGGTCACCAGGTCACCAATGGCCTCCACCAAGCCTTGTCAACCCCAGCACTCACCTTAGCTCAGCATGAGCCACTCTAAGTTCCCTCTCCTCTCTCTCTAGTCAGCTCTGGCTCTGCTAGCTGACAATTGGTGGGGTGCCCAGAGATCAATCCTCCCAACTTCTTTTTTGTTTACCTATACCCACGCCATTGATGATCAGTCTCCTCTCAGACTGAAAAGCCATTGATAACGTCCTTCCCAGCATGTAGCTCCAGATTAAACTGGACTCTGGAATTGTTTATAGCTATTTCCTCCTAATTGAAACATTCCCTCCTGGAAGGGAGGCATAAGACTCAGGAAGTTAATAAAACTTAAGAAGTTCAGAAAGGCCGGGCGTTGGTGGCGCACACCTTTAGTCCCAACACTTGGGAGGCAGAGGCAGGCAGATTTCTGAGTTCGAGGCCAGCCTGGTCTACAGAGTGAGTTCCAGGACAGCCAGGGCTACACAGAGAAACCCTGTCTCAAAAAACCAAAAAAAAAAAAAAAGAAGAAGTCAAGGTTGTAAACGCAGCCTACAGTTGCTGGAAAGAGGAGACTATCCCAGCCAGCCATCTGCCTGCTAGTCATGAATACCCAAGGATTTTGTGAGGATGCACCCATACTAGGGTGGCATTTTTGATCCTGCAGCTGCATTCATGTTTCTATACGTAACCAGTCATTGGTAATTCTATAAATAACTCCAATATATCACCGGTTCACTAAACTAGACTTGAATAGAATTGTTTATTTGGTCTGTTGTAGATAGCGTCTCTGGAGTCGATAGATAAAAGACACAACACTTACCAGGCCAAAGGACATCTGAAACACACGGTGTTCAAAACTGAAACTCAGATTGTCTCCCAAAATTCACTCCTGTCTCCATCTTTTCAAACGTAGTAACTGGCCAACTATCCTTCCAATAACAACTGGAATCAGATTTGACTTCTTCTTCTTATCCCCTATCTAACCCCAGAAGTTCCACTCGATGGTTACTTTTGATTGTCAACTTGACCAAACCTAGAATCATCTGGGAAGAGAATCTCAGTGAGGGATTGTGTCAATGAAGCTGGCCTGTAGGCCTGTCTGGGAAGATTATCTGGATTATATGAATTGATATGGAGAGACAAAGCCCACTGTAGGTGGCACCATTCCCTTGGGCTTGGGCCCTGTACTATATGAATGGAGAGGCAGGCAGTAAGTAGGCTTGCATTTATTCTCTCTCTGCTCTTGGCTGTGAATATGAGTTCACCACAATGATGGACAATGACATGGAAATGTGAACTAAAATAAAGCCTTTATCACCTAAGTTCTTTATGTCAGGATATTCTATCATAGCAACAGAAATAAAACTAGGACACTTCCTCCTCCAAGGTTTCTCCAGTCTGGCTCCTCGAATACCTCCTTTGCTCCTACCATGGTCCAATCTCCAGTGCCTTTTACCTGTAATAAACCACAGCCTCCATCCAGACTGAGAGTGCCTCTGGCTCTGCAAGGCCCCCTCGCCCCTCGGATGTGAGTTCTTAGGGCTCTCTCTCCCTCAGCGTGGTCTTTCACGTCCTGGGCATGGTCCCCCCTTGGACTCTGAGATGATGGTAACCGGGCTCACTCTCCAGCCCGTGCTCCGTCTGTCTCTGTGTAGATCTGTCTTTCTGATGCTTCCTGGCCCCAAGCTTTAAAGAGAAACCCCTACCCTGCAATTACCTTGCTTGCCACTCTCAACTTGACCTTCATAACGCTTTCCGTCAGCGGACATGTTCGGCATCTTGACCGTGTGTTTGTTCGTGACCTGCTTCCCCCACTAAGACACAAAAGATATTTGTTCATCTGATCACTGCTATGTCCCTTAGGGCCAAGGTTTCTCTATTAAATCAACACACAATAAATTCCCAAAGTACCTAAATTTTTTTCAGAATAAAAAATAAAATCACCCAAATTCTTCTTGCAGAGCCGGAATAACACCGATATCAAATCTGACAAAGACTGAAAAACGAAAGAGAAAAAGAAGAAAACTACAGATCAACCTGATTTTAAAATTCACATAAAATATTAGCAAACAGAGCTTAATAGCATGTAGAAAGGAAAAATCATTATCAAGTAATTCCTAGATTCAGTCTAGAAATGAAACAAGCATAGGTAAATACAAGTAAATCTATGAATATAATTCAGCATGTTTGTACATCAGCAGAAGACAAACTTTTTTTTTTAGTAAGTTATTGAAAAGAATCAGAAATAAGATAATTCAGTAAGGATGTAACTTACTGGCAGGGCACTTGCCTGGCAGGCATAGAACCTTCTCTGAATTCCAGTTACTGCCCCTCCTCACCCTAAATCAGCAGGGTCGTGTGTGGTGATGCATGCCTGTAATCTCAGCCTCCAGAGACAGAGACAAAAGGATGGCAAGCTAAAGCCAGTCTGGGGCTGGAGAGAGGGCTCAAGGGCTAAGAACCTGGCCACACTTCCAAAGGTTCAATGTCTAGTACCTACATAGCATTTCATGGCCACCTGTAACCCCAGTTCCAAGGAAACGGGTGCCTTCTTCTGGCTTCCTCGGGCCCCGAGAATATGTATGGTTCATGGCCAGACATAACACACAAAACAACCGTACGCATAAAATAAAAGGGTTTTTTTTTTTTTTTTTAGTTTTTTAAAAAATTTAGTAATAAGAGTGATTGCTAGGGCTGGAGAGATGGCTCAGTGGTTAAGAGCACTGACTGCACTTCCAGAGGTCCTGAGTTCAAATCCCAGCAACCACATGGTGGTTCACAACCATCTGTAATGAGATCTGATGCCCTCTTCTGGTGTGTCTGAAGACAGCTACAGTGTATTCATATATAATAAATAAATAAATAAATCTTTTTTTTTAAAAAAGGAGTGATTGCTATCTGAGCAGTGGTGGCACACACCTTTAATCCTAGCACTTGGGAGGCAGAGGCAGGCGGATTTCTGAGTTCGAGGCCAGCCTGGTCTACACAGTGAGTTCCAGGACAGCCAAGGCTATACAGAGAAACCCTGTCTCGAAAAACAAAACAAAACAAAAAAAGAGTGATTGCTAATCTCAATACTTGGGAGGCAAAGAGACAGACGAGATCAGGTTAGTCTATGTGGTGAGGCCCAGGGCAGCCAGGGCTACATGTAGAGACCC
>NW_021614557.1:0-5440 GCF_004785775.1 Grammomys surdaster | reverse complement strand
GGCGAGAACACGCCACCCACATATTGGTGCCGAAATCCCGGGAAAAAATTTGAAGGTACCTCGCGGAGAAGGACCTCCCAGCAGGAGTTAAACATAAAAGAAGTCACTGCAGTGGAAGGCAGAATCAGCGAGGTATGTTTAATCCTGAATCTTTTTATATTTCCCCTAAGTCACAAGCTGCAGTGGAAGCGTTGGCTATCCTGGTACCGGCTTTAATTTTGTTTCTATTGCTGTTATATTGTTTTCACCGGTACGCCTGTTAAAATCTTGCCGCTTGAGCCGGCCCCCCCTCTTTCTAGCAGAAAGTTGGTTCGGTCCGCTTTCCAGCAGTGTTTTCAATCCGGTGCGATTTTTCTAAGGCAAAAGAAACTTGGTTCCGCCTTTCTTTTAGCTGCTCTGAGCCGGCAGGCTTCAGCGAGCGAGCAGAGCCTTAATCCCGCCCCCCCCGCCAGGCGCGCTGCTTCAGGCAGCAGTTTTACGAGCAGACAGAGGCTCTGCACAATTAATTAGCCGCGAGTGAGCTACGGAGCGGAGTTTTTCTCGGAAAGTTAGATTCCCCCCTAAGATATAGCATGGGGTCCTCACAGTCAATCGTGATGGGGCTCCAAACGCTCCTGGCACAACACAAACTGAAAGTTTCTGCTCATACATTGGAAAACTTTGTCAAAGAAATCGACAGAGTGGCCCCTTGGTACGCTTGCACAGGAACGCTAACGCTTGCTTCCTGGGATAGGCTGGAACAGGACCTAGTTCGAGAACAGCAAAATGGAAAGTTGAGGCCAGGCACACGCCCATTGTGGAAATTGATACGATCATGTTTGCAGGATCAGAAGTGTAGCTCGGCAATTGTGGCGAGTCAGGAAATATTAAAAGAGATTCAAGATAAAATATTGCCAGTGACTGTTTCTGGGACGCGCTTTCAAGCTGAGGGTGCCAGCTTGGGTTTTCAAGCTGAGGGTGCCAGCTTGGGTTTTCAAGCTGAGGGTGCCAGCTTGGGTAGACAGTCTACAGAGACTCCCCAGACGTCAGATCTGAGGGAGGGGGGTAGAGACCGAGAGTCTTTGAGAGAGATTAGTGCGAAGGGAAAGCCTCTATATCCAGTAGAGGAATTGCAAAATCTGAAATTATATGAATATGAATCGGGGAGGTCTGGCTCTTCCAAGCGAGAGCCAGAGAGAGATGGAAAAATAGTCCGTTATGAGGCGGAAGGAGACGAAGAAGTAGTCCTCCTTTAGGCGGAAGGTTTCCATTCCCGTGGGCGGCTACAGCCGCAGAGTAGAGAACAAAGGGAGGCGGGGATTAAAAAGCGCGCGCTTACAGCTCCCCCGCCCCCCTGGAATTCCCAGGCAGCGCTCCCTGCTGCAATTTTGAGCGCACCGCCGCCCTATGCAGACAAGCGCGGTGCAACCACCTTCCTTTCAGAGGAAGATAAAAAGAAAATGTTTCAAGCTTTTCCAGTGTTTGAAGCTACAGAAGGAGGTCGTATTCATGCACCAGTAGAATATACTGCAATTAAGGAACTTGCTGAATCAGTTCAGAAGTATGGGGTTGATGCAAATTTTACAATTATGCAATTAGAGAGACTAGCCACTATGGCAATGACCCCAAGCGATTGGCAGAATACAGTGAAAGCTGCCCTCCCTAACATGGGACAATATATGGAGTGGAAGGCCCTGTGGCAGGACTCCTGTCAGACACAGGCAAAAGCCAATGCTAATACAGAAGGCAATCAGAGACAATGGACATTTGATCTGCTAACAGGACAGGGGCAATATGTTAATGATCAGACAAATTACGACTGGGGAGCCTATGCCCAGATCTCTGCTGCCACTATTAAGGCATGGAAAGCCCTTCCAAAAAGGGGAGAAGTAGGTGGACACCTAACAAAGATATTACAAAACCCTCAGGAGTCATTCTCAGAGTTTGTTGCTAGGATGACAGAAGCTGCAGGCAGGATCTTTGGAGACCCAGAGAAAGTCAAACCACTAATAGAACAGTTAGTATATGAAAATGCTTCACCAGAATGCCAGGCAGTAATTACCCCTAGAAGAAACAAAGGGTTAACGGATTGGATTAAAGTTTGCAGGGGTATTGGAGGCCCGCTGACTAACGCTGGTCTAGCTGCAGCTATCTTACAGAGCCAAAGCAGCTCAAAGCCTGACAGCCATAAAATATGTTATAACTGTGGCAAATTGGGTCATTTTAAACGAGAGTGCCCTGCTGCCACGCAGAAAAGACGGGGACTTTGCAACAAATGCAAGAGAGGTTATCACCGTGCTAATGAGTGTCTCTCAGTCAAAGATATTCATAGAAGGTTTATTCAACATGATCCCCCACTATTAGAAAGAGAAGAATGCAATAAAAAAAACGGAGTTCTGGGCCCAAAATCCCAGGGCCCGAAAAGATATGGGATACAAGCCTGCAGCTGGGAGACACCCCTAACTGCAGAGCGACAAAGGGATCTGCAGGGTTAGACCTCCGCGCCAAATACCAATACTTACTAATGCCACATGAGGGCGCGCAGCTTGTTGCAGTTGACTTCAAAGGTCCCCTGCCTGAGAATAGTGTTGGCCTTATTCTAGGCCGCTCTTCTCTAACATTGAAAGGACTTGTGGTTCATCCTGGTGTACTAGACCAAGATTATACAGGAGAACTTCAGGTTCTCTGTTCTTGTCCACAAGGCATATTTTCTATTTCCCCTGGAGATAGAATTGCTCAATTGGTTATTCTTCCAAGTTTACATAATTATTTCCCATCCACCGGGGTACCCAGAGACACCAATGGACTCGGTTCTTCAGGAACTGATTTTGCTCACCTGGTAGTTGATCTTAAAACTAGACCTACTTTGCAATTAACAATAGAAGGGAAGAACTTTACAGGAATTCTAGATACAGGAGCTGATAAAAGTATTATTTCCTCTAATTGGTGGCCTAAAACATGGCCAGTTACACAATCCTCCCACTCCTTGCAGGGATTGGGGTATGAGGCCAGTCCTGCAATCAGTTCACGTTCCCTAAATTGGCAAACACCAGAGGGTCAGACAGGAAGTTTTACACACTATGTGCTTCCTCTTCCTGTTAACCTCTGGGGAAGAGACATTTTACAAGATTTAGGACTGACACTAACTAATGAATATTCACAACAAGCCATGGAAATTATGAGAAAGATGGGATATAAGGAAGGAAAAGGCCTTGGCAGACGAGAACAAGGAAGATTAAGCCCAATATCACAAGAAAGTAATACAGGAAGACAAGGTCTGGGTTTTCACTAGTTGCCATTGAGGGTTCATTGCCCATACCCTGGCTTACAGAGGAGGCCGTATGGGTACCTCAGTGGCCATTATCCTCTGAGAAATTAGAGGCCGCTACTAAATTAATTGAAGAGCAAGTTAAAAATGGTCATTTAGAACCTTCTACTTCTCCTTGGAATACACCTATTTTTGTTATAAAAAAGAAATCAGGAAAATGGAGACTTCTCCATGATTTAAGAGCAATTAATGCACAGATGCAATTGTTTGGCTCAGTCCAAAGAGGTTTACCTTTGCTTTCAGCCTTACCCAGACAATGGAGGATAATAATTATAGATATTAAAGACTGCTTCTTCTCCATTCCCCTACACCCACAAGACAGACAAAGATTTGCGTTTACATTACCTGCTATTAATCACCTTGAACCTGATAAGAGATATCAGTGGAAAGTTTTGCCTCAAGGCATGGCCAATAGTCCTACTATGTGTCAGCTATATGTACAGATGGCCCTTGAACCCGTTAAGAAACAATTTCCTACCCTACTTTGGATTCATTTTATGGATGATATTTTAATATGCCACAAGGAGTTGGCCATTTTACAGAGATCATATCCCTTATTAATTGCTACATTAGAACAACGAGGTCTACATATTGCCACAGAGAAGGTTCAACTTTCAGAAGTTGGTTCCTTTTTAGGGACAGTTATTTATCCTGAGAAAATAGTTCCTCAAAAACTAGAAATTCGCAGAGATCATTTGCACACCTTAAATGATTTTCAAAAATTATTAGGTGATATAAATTGGTTAAGACCATTCTTAAAAATTCCTTCTGCTGAATTAAAACCTTTGTTTGATATCTTAGAAGGAGATTCTCATATTTCCTCACCAAGAGCACTAACACCGGCTGCAAACCATGCCCTGCGATTGGTGGAGGATGCCCTACAAGAAGCTCAACTAAAACGTATTGATGAGACCAAAACCTTTAATCTGTGTGTCTTTAAAACCAGACGTTTACCGACTGCTGTATTATGGCAGGATGGGCCCTTATTATGGATCCATCCCAATGCATCTCCTGCAAAAATTATTGAATGGTACCCAGATGCAGTCGCTCAGCTTGCCCTTCGAGGATTAAAAGCAGCTGTCACTCATTTTGGAAGAGAGCCTAAAGTTTTAATAGTGCCTTATACTGCACACCAGGTTCAAATATTAACTGCTACCTCTGATGTTTGGGCAGTGTTAGTTACTTCCTTTAATGGCCAAATAGACAATCATTATCCTAAACATCCTATTTTACAATTTGCCTTAACTCAAGCCATTGTATTTCCACATATCATATCTCAAAAACCACTCCCAGATGGGGTAGTGGTATATACAGGTGGGTCAAAAACAGGAATAGGTGCCTATGTAGTTGATAATAAAGTCACTGCCAAACAATACCATGAAACTTCACCTCAAATTGTAGAATGCTTGGTGGTACTGGAAGTCTTAAAAACCTTTCCAGGCCCCTTAAATATTGTATCTGATTCTCTTTATGTGGTAAATGCAGTTAAAGTCTTGGAAGTTGCTGGACTAATTAAAACATCTAGCAAGCTCGCAGAAGTTTTTCAAAAGATTCAATCTATCCTGGTTAATAGGAGACATCCTGTGTTTATTACACATATTAGGGCTCACTCAGGTCTACCAGGTCCAATGTCTCATGGAAATGATCTGGCAGATCGAGCCACAAAGTTGATTACTATTGCTTTATCCTCAAAATTAGACTCAGCCAAAGAATTTCATAAAAATTTTCATGTGACAGCAGAGACGTTACGTCGTCGGTTTGATATATCTAGAAAAGAAGCTAGAGATATAGTTACTCAATGTCAGAATTGCTGTCAATTTTTACCAGTGCCTCATGTGGGAATTAATCCACGAGGAATTCGACCATTACAGATTTGGCAAATGGATGTTACTCATATCCCATCCTTTGGGAGACTTCAATATTTACATGTTTCTATTGACACCTGTTCTGGAATCATTTTTGCCTCCCCGTTATCGGGAGAAAAGGCAGCACATGTTATCCAGCATTGCCTTGAGGCCTGGAGTGCCTGGGGAAAGCCTAAAATTCTCAAAACCGATAATGGACCAGCATATACTTCTCAGAAGTTTGGACAATTTTGTCGCCAAATGGAGGTGACCCACCTGACAGGTCTAC
>NW_021614556.1:0-3382 GCF_004785775.1 Grammomys surdaster | reverse complement strand
GAGGAGCACTACAAGAGACCACACAAGTGGTCACATCTGGCTGATGGCTTCCCTCCAGCCCCAGAGAGGACCCACCAACCCAGCTCCCACTGCTCAAAGACCTGCTCCTCCCCATTGTGGGCATTTATTTTTCTGTGCTCACCATGTCTCGATTTCAGAGCTTCCCTGGTGTCCTCTCACACCACACAACACCACAGCTCAGAGCAGGAAGCAGAGAAACACCAAAGCCTGCACAGTTGCAGCAAACTTGCAGAGAGGAACCGGAAGATCCTGCCTCTTTGTCTGACTGGCAGATCCACCTGGAGGCCTGATTGGCCAGTGAATTTTCCTCAAGGTTAAAATGTGTTTCCGGTCTAGGTCAGACCTTTCCAGATCTCAGGAGTGGTTTGCACTCCATTAGCACTTGTGCCTCTCCTCCAAGAGGAATCTCACCTCACCTAGCCCTGGGGGAGAACTCACCATTCAAGCTCAGGCTATTCAGATACTTGTTCCAACCCCCTCTGTGAGCACTGATCTCCTGCACTTAACAGCACCTGACTTCAGACCTTGCCTGAGCTTTCCTCACAGCCTTGAATAGCTTTCATAGGTGCAGTGGAGGTATCAGTCTGACCCAGAAATGGGAGAGTGCCCAGTCAATTAACATTCAAGAAGGATCTTAGGAAATAATAGTTTTGTTTTGTGGCTTCATGCTGGGCTCAGGGAAACTGTAACTCCCTTTCACCAGACAGTTGGTATGAAATGACCCTGGTAGAAAAGCCAGAAGCATAAGGGAAACACTGTTGTGCACTATTGTGAACCAGCACATCTTCATCAGTGATGAATCAGAGAAAAACCACAGTTGTATTAGTACAGGCTCTCTAGATAAACATATCTCAAACCATAGAGAGAATCAATCTCTCTATACACATAGAAAGGATATTTAACAGACTTTACCATTAAAGGCTGTTGGCCAAGAGAAGTAAGGTTCTTCACAACATTGCCTACCTGGACCATGACCATCTCCTTACCACACCTTCAGCACAAGGACGTTCTTTTCAGTTGTATATGCCATCTGATGGGCTTAATCTGCCTTGTTATCCTAGATGAGAGGTTATTTCAAACTGATAATCAGTGATCCTGTGGCTGGATTCTGAACTCACAGGAGCCTTGCATGAATGTGTGGCAGCCTAAGAAAATTAGCATGCCTACCTCATGTACCTGTCACTACAGGTACATATGTAACAGAGGATTGCATTGTCTGTACTCAATGGGAGACTGTACACCTAATCTTGTAGGGACTTGATGCCCCAGGAAAGGATAATGGGGGACGGGAGGTGGTGGAGGGTGGGTGGATGAGAGGAGTGGAGGTGGGAGTGGTGGAGCACCTTCTCAAAGGCAAAGGACAGGGGGGATAGGGTAAAGCACTCTGGGAGGTGGGACTGGATACTAGGGCAACATTTGGAATGTAAATAAAGAAAACAAAAAGAAATGGAGACAGAGAGAGACAGAGAGAGACAGAGAGAGACAGAGAGAGAGAGAGAGAGAGAGAGAGAGAGAGAGACTGGAAACACTGTTGTATGGAGGGTTAGCTTTATCAAGCAAGTCTTTCCATCTTTCCATGAGGCCCTCATATGTGGAGAATGACATAGCTCATTCTCAAACCTAGGAACATACTTGGCAGAACCAATAAAAGCCTGGGGCCTAGGACTTGAGAGCTTTTCCTAAGGCCACAATGTATTGACAATCACATACAGCTCCTTTTCTAAAGCCAGGAATATCCTTGAGAGAGCTGGTAATGGTCTGGGGCAGGGCCTTCATGACATTTTATATCTGAAAACCCAATTCTTTCTGCCATATGGGGCTGTGGTTATCAGGAGGATACACTAAAAATACAGAGAGTTGCTTTATTTTGATGGTCTGAGAGCTTTCTGCCAATGAATCATATTGCATGAAAAAGCAAAAATGGCATTAAGAAACAGACTGACTTGTTTTTTATGAATTTAAAGATTGATAATAAATTATAGTTGAATCCAAATGTAATAGTCTTTGTAATTGTTAGAATTCGAGCGCAGTTTGGACAGACAACACCAAAGCCGATCCGATCCGGTTCCAAGGGAAGGGATTTATTTGGAGAAGGGAGTGGGAGAGAGGAACTGGAAGATGGTGAGTGAAGAGAAGAGGAAGAGAGAGAAGTAGAGAGGAGTAGAGGCCGGCATGACCACGTGGAGAGAGGGGGAAGAGGAGGGGGAAGGGGAGACAACCTGCAGGTGCTGGGTTGAGAAGCCAAGAGAGAGAGGAGGGGCCAAGCAGCCCCTTTTATAGTGGGCAGGGTTACCCACTGTTAGATTACTAACAGTAATAGTCATATTTATTTATTTATTTATTTATTTTTGGATCAAAAGCCAAACTGAGAAGGTGACACTTTGATTCTTGTTTTGGAGAATGTGTTTAGACATTTAGCATTTTTACATATCAGTTTGTATATGTTTAACATAACATAAGATTAATGTAGACATACTGTATGATATTACATATGCAGTTTAATTTATTTTTATACTTGTTTAAACTTTAGTTTTCCTTAAAGAGAAGCAAAGCTAATCTTTTGGAATTAAACAAGCAGGAACTCTGTAATACCACAATCCAAAATCATGAGAATTCATACAAGAAAATGACCTGGGCTTGTTTCCTGCATGATACAGATTTCACATTGCTGAGAGCAAACTTGATTTAACAGATGTAGACAGGGCCCAAGAATGAGCTTATTATAAACTCCAGGGTGATCCTCACTTTCTAAACAGACAGAATGAGAACTGGATCTGTCAAAGTCATTCCTTCCTGGTCTTCCCTATTTTGTGTCTCTATCTTCATTATTGCTTCCCTCCTTTGCATTTACAATTAGGACAATTGAATTAATGTTTTTAAATTGGACTAAATTCTTCTCTCACACAATGTATTCAGACTACTGTTTTTGCTCCAGGTAATCCTCATAAGTCTAGCCTACTTTCCCTCTTCACCAGATCAACTCTCCCTGCTCCATTTCCTCTTCAGAAAAGAACATACCTACAAGAGGAGACAGCCAAATAAGACCAAAGACACAAAAGGCAATAGACCTCATTCTGAGTCTGGACAGGGCAACACAATTGGAGGAAAAGAAGCTGAAAGGGTTTATGGCTCCATGGGGAGAGAGACAATACCAACCAACCAGTTCTATGGTGGTCTAAACCACAAACCTGAGAGCAAACAGGAAGGGACCCATGGCCCCAGCTGTATGTGTAGGAGAGGATGACATTGTCAGGCATAGGTGGGTGAGGAAGTCCTTGGTCCAGTGAAGGCTGGATGTGGGGTAAATCGTGTGCGTGGAGGTGGAAGGGGGAGGGTAGCTGGGGGCATATCCTCATAGAAG
>NW_021614555.1:0-12660 GCF_004785775.1 Grammomys surdaster | reverse complement strand
TTGTTGAATTTTCAAAAAGATGTCATGTACAGGGCTAGAAGATTTAATAACCCCCGCTACTTCTAGGAGATTCACTGCATTCACCACATAAGCAGAGTCAGAAACAATGTTAAGGGGACCTGGAAAAATCTCAAGAACCTCTAATACGACCATGCATTCAACCACTTGAGGAGATGTTATAGCATAATGTTTGGATACCACCTTGTCATCCACCACGTATGCCCCTATGCCAGTGGCAGATCCGTCAGTATAGACGACAAGCCCTCCTTTGATGGGGCCTGTAGAAGTAACTCTAGGAAATACAAGGGACTGTCTCGATGCAAATTGTAATATAGGATGTTTAGGATAATGATTATCAATTTTTCCTAGAAAGGTAGACACTAATATTGCCCAATCATCAGAAGAAGCGGCTAAAATTTGTATTTGGGCAGCTGTATAAGGCACAAAAAGTGTGGCTGGCTCAATTCCAAAATGAGTAATGGCTGCCTTAACACCCCTACATGCAAGTTGTGCAACCGCCCCTGGATACCAATCAATTCTTTTGTTTGGGGATATATTAGGGTGAATCCATAATAGGGGTCCCTGTTGCCACAAAACAGCCGTCGGTAGACTCGCTGTTTTTTAAAATACATAGAGCAAAAGGTAAAGAGGGATCAATACGCTGAAGTTGTGCATCCTGTAATGCATCTTCGACTAATTGCAAAGCCTGACGGGCTGCAGGGGTAAAACTTCTGGGCGAAGAAATATGTGGGTCCCCTTCAAGAATGGCGAACAGAGGCTTAAGTTCTACTGTGGGGATCTTTAAAAATGGCCTGATCCAATTTATATCTCCCAGCAGTTTTTGGAAATCATTAAGGGTGCGGAGGCAATCTCTGCGGATCTCAACCTTTTGAGGACGTATACAAGTGGGAAAGATAGATGTTCCTAGAAATTCTCCCGTACTAAACAGTTGCACCTTTTCTGTAGCTATTTGTAAACCCCATCGCCCTAACAGGTATGATAACTGTGGATAAACCCTCTTCAGAGTCTGAACCTCTTTATGAGCAATCAAAATATCATCCATATAATGAAGAATAAGAATGGCAGGAAATTGTTGTTGTAAAGGCTCTAAAGCAGCTTGCACAAAAGTCTGGCAGATGGTGGGGCTATTAGCCATTCCCTGAGGCAAAACCTTCCATTGAAACCGTTTATCTGGGCCAGCATGATTAATAGTAGGCAGTGTAAAGGCAAACCGAGGTCTATCTTGAACACACAGTGGAATGGAAAAAAAGCAGTCTTTAATGTCCACTATGAGAAGAGACCAGTCTTTTGGAAGAGCAGAAAGGACGGGGAGCCCTCTCTGCACTTGGCCCAGCAAATTCATCTGTTCATTAATTGCCCGGAGGTCGTGTAACAACCGCCATTTCCCAGATTTCTTCTTGATTGCAAAAATGGGTGTATTCCAAGGCGAAGTAGAAACTTCAATATGGCCAAGGGTCATCTGTTCTTTTATTAATTCTGTGATGGCCTCTAATTTTTCAGAGGATAGTGGCCATTGAGGAACCCACACCGGATCCTCTGTTTTCCAAGGTATGGGCAGGAATCCCTCAACGGCCCCTAGGAAAAACCCAGACCTTTTCTATCTTGTTTGTTGGAGGGTGAAATAAGTTTGACCCTTCCTTGCCTAAACTTGCCCAAACCACTTCCTTGTTCGTATCCCATTCTCGTCATCATTGCTTTAGCCTGTGAGGAATACGAGGTGATATGGGATGACTCTATAGGATATTCATTGGACAGGGTGAAGCCCATACCTTGTAAAATATCTCTTCCCCAAAGATTAACAGGAAGAGGGAGCACATAAGGAATAAATCTTCCTTTCCTACCATCAGGTGCCTCCCAATACAAAGCAGTAGAACTGATGGTAGGACTAGATTGATACCCTAGCCCCTGTAGGGAATGGGAGGACTCAGTAACAGGCCATGTTTTGGGCCACCATTGTGTGGATATAATACTTTTGTCCGCTCCGGTATCCATAATTCCCTCAAAGCTTTTTCCCTGTACCTTTAGGATTAATTTGGGTCTTTCATTTAATGATATCATCAGATAAGCAGAATCATTTCCTGAGGAGCCAATCTGTCTTGTGTCTGTTTCTGTCTCATCTTCCATACCTGGCATAAGCAATAATTGGGCAATACGATCACCCTTGCTGATGGAGAACACTCCTTTTGGGCTAGAGGCCAAGACTTGCAATTCAGTAGAATGTTGAGTGTCTACTATGCCTGGCAAGACTATCAAGCCCTTTAGTGTAAGTGACGCTCGGCCCAATATAAGTCCCAGGGCCCCAGGGGTTAACATTACAGGTTCAACTGGGACTGGCTGGACTCCCATCTGAGGGATTAATAGGAAATCGGAGGCGGCGCGCAGGTCCAATCGGCACGGTCGCCCTGGGAGGACTCTGATCGTTCTCTCTCCTGAACTTCCTGGGTTTTGGTCCAACGGATCCCATATCTTTGAGGGCCCTGGGTCCGAGGGCCCGCCACTCCGTTTTTTTTGTCATCTAAAGGAGGGAGAAGCCGGCCCTTCATGTCTCTAATGGAACGGCATGAACTGGCCTTATGGTATCCTTTGCCACATCTGTCACAGAGCGAGGGAACACCTGGTTTCCTGTTAGCCGTGGGGCAATCTCTCTTAAAATGACCAGGCTTGCCACACCTATAACAGACCTTAAGATTAGTTTTATCAACTGGGCGTCTCTGTGACTGGAGAATGGCTGCCGCCAATCCGGCGTTAGTAAGTGGTCCACCAAGCTCTCGACAAACCCGCAGCCAGTCTTGTAACCCCTTATGTTTTCGTGGGGCAATGGCTGCACGACATTCTTGTGTGGCTTGCTCAAAGATTAATTGTTGAATCAGAGGCTCCATCGGACTAGTATCTCCAAAAATACGCCCCGCAGCCTCTGTCATTCTAGCCACATAGTCTGAGAAAGATTCTTGAGGCCCCTGAACTATCCTGGTAAGTTGTGTGTTGCCCTCTCCTTTCTTGGAGAGTGCCTTCCATGCCTTAATGGCTGTAGCTGCAACCTGAGCGTAGGCTCCCCAGTGGTAATGGGTTTGGTCGGCAGCATAGGCTCCCTGACCTGTCAACAAGTCCATTGTCCATTCCCTCGGTTCAGGAGTGAGAGCGACAGCGTTGGCGCGAGCCTGTATTTGTGCGGCTTCGTACCATAACGCCTTCCATTCCATGTATTGACCCATGCTGGGAAGGGCTGCTTGAACAATCACTTGCCAATCTGCGGGAGTTAAGGCATTGCTGGCAAGTCTATCTAATTGTACCAAAGTAAAATTGGCGTTGGGCCCATATTTACGAACTGATTCGGCCAATTCTTTTAGTTGAGTAAAGTCTACAGGAGCGTACACTCGCCCTCCATTTTCTGTTTCAAAAACAGGGAAAGCTGTCCTGAGCTTCTTCCTGACTTTCTCTGAGAGCAGGGAATATCCCGAGTGAGGAGCGTATGGGGGAGGAGGAATTGAGGGGGCCGAGGGAACCGTTTTCTTAGGGGGCTTCCTCAGAGGCTTTCTGATTCTACGCTCATCAGGATGGTATCTCTCTGCCTCGTACTCTGCTGCTTCCTCGTCTAACTCCGCCTCCTCTGTAGAATCTAATGACTCCTCACTGGAGTCCCCAGAGGAACTCTCTGCACTGTCGATAGTCAGTGCCTCTAGGTTGGGGTAAAGCGAGCTTTTCCCGTTAGGGAGTATCTCTCCTTTTTTAGGAGGGTTCTTTTCTTCAGCTGAAGGGTGTTCCTTTTCCTTTTGTTTCGGTACCTTTTTCCTACGCGCGCCCATCCTCTCACTGCGTTCGGTTTCTGACATGCTATCCTGAACATCTTCTAGCGTAGCCTGTCCTTTCCTTATGGCTATCTTACAGTTTTCATCTTGTAGGCAGTTCTTAATAAGTTTCCAGATCGCAACTGTGCCGTTACTCAAATCGTTGTCATCGCGGTGCCTTTCTAAGTCCTTTCCCAGTTTATTCCAAGAGGGGAGAGCCAAAGACCCAGAGACGGCAAACCAGGGGGCAACGCGATCCACCTCTTTTATGAAGTTCCTCAAAGTCCTGTTAGCAATTTTAATATCCTGCTGTTTGAGTACGGCCTCCAAAGTAGTGATTATTGACTGTGATGAACCCATGACGGCCGCGGCTTATCTACGTCCGCCTTAGTACCGTCTCAAAAGTGAAAGTAACAGCGGCCCAGCCCGCGGCTTATCTACGTCCGACTAACGGCCGGGAGTCAAGAGGAACTTTGTCCCACCTTTATCTACAGGAGGGAGAAAGAGACAAGACCAGTGTCACTGGCTATTTACTTCAGACTACTTTGCTACTAACAATGGCCACCGCGAAGACAGGGCAAAACAAGCACCATGAAAATGACAGCCAAGCACAACCCGAATATTTCAGGAATAGACATACCTCTCCGAACTCACCCCTGCAGTTCTGAATCCTCCTCTATCGAGGGGTCCTCCAAGGTGCTGACGATGGCAAGGTCAAGTGTCCGGGGTTTCTCGCACCAGTTGTCCCGCGCAACCTCCCGCCAGCAGGAAAGACGCGGCACACTCAGGATCCTTCTGCAGTATAAGCTTTAATGCATCTTGAGAGGGAGAGCATAAGCTTCACAAACGAGGAGGGACCCCAAGGGCCTAAAACCCTTCCCTTATATAGAAAGCTAAGCTCGCCTGGGACGTGGCAGTCTCTGATGGGCTCCTGTTGCCTCAGGCCACATGACGTGTTCCAACTGTCAGATTAATAAAGGCGGGAAAACCTTCCAGCGCATGCGCACAGACTTGTTAATGGCAATGATGTGATAAGGATAGCTTCCCACAGTAACCAAGGCACTGTCTCACACAATTACAGTAACCAAGACACTGTCACACACTACAGTAACCAAGACACTGTCACACACTATAGTAACCAAGACACTGTTACACACTACAGTAACCAAGACACTGTCACACAATTACAGTAACCAAGACACTGTCACACACTACAGTAACCAAGACACTGTCACATCCTCAGAGCTGACACCTGATGGAGCACATACTGAGCGTGAGGCCCCAGCTCAGTCCAAAGTAGGGACTTGGGACACAGGCACACGTGTTCAGACAAATGTGCAGGGGGCGGGGTGAGGGGGTTGGGGGACAAGGAAAGAGGTGTGTGCTGTGAAATCTGTGGTCTTGAAGGCAAGAGCACAGATTCTAGGAGCCTGTTTGGAGAAAGGAGCTGTCTAAGTCAAGGTTTGTACTCCTGCACAAACATGACCAAGAAGCAAGTTGGGAAGGAAAAGGTTTATTCAGCTTATACTTCCACATTGCTGTTCATCACCAAAGGAAGTCAGGACTGGAACTCACCCAGGGCAGGAACTTGGAGGCAGGAGCTGGTGCAGAGGCCATGGAGGGATGCTGCTTACTGGCTTGCTTCCCCTGGCTTGCTCAGCTTGCTTTCTTTCTTATAGAACCCAGGACTACCAGCCCAGGGATGGCCCCACCCACAATGGGCCCTCCCACCCTAGATCACTAATTGAGAAAATGCCTTACAGCTGGATCTCATGGAGGCATTTCCTCAAGGGAGGCTCCTTTCTCTGTGATAACTCCAGCTTGTGTCAAGTTGACACACAAAACCAGCCAGTCCAGGAGCCGCTTCAGCGTCTGGAGCTCTTGGATGGTGTGACTCATGTCCTCGATCTGGAGCAAGGCTGGACTCAGCACAGAGAATGCAGTCAGGCTGTGGGGAGTGTGTTCATGCTTCACGGTGTCTTCACGGTGTCTTCACAGCTGAGAAAATGGTGGAGACCCAGTAAGAAGAAAGCGCAGCTCAGAAAGCTCTACTCATGTGAAGCCCTCAGAGACGTGTGCTGGGGTAGAGGATGAGGAGATGACCATCCTGAGATGAAGGCAAAGGGGTGAGTGGCCATTCACTGAAGAGCGGGTTTGTCACCTCCTCTTGGGTGCTGATGACCATGCATAAAGCCTTTCATTCCTGAGCATGCTATCTGCCTCTGAGCTTCAGCCTCACTGGAAGCCTCCTCCTCCTCCTCCTCCTCCTCCTCCTCCTCCTCCTCCTCCTTCCCCCCTCCCCCTCCCTATATCATCATCATCATCATAGACATATCACCCAAGCTAGTCTCACACTCCTGGCAAGCAGTCTTCCTGTTCTGCCGGCCCCCCCCCCCCCCCGAGTATCTGGAATCACAGACACATGTCACCACACCCAGACAATGGCTCTTCTTTTTAACAGACATATGATAGCATGCTTTCAGCCGTTGAAATGTCCAATCTTTTAATTCTCCACATATATTTATGCTACATCTCAACACTAAATGTGATAAGTTTCCCTTGATTTAGCTATCATGCTTGATTCTATAAGTTGATAAAAAAAATGGTATAATCTACTCTCTAATCCGTCTACCCTATTAAGTGTAAAAACAATACGTTCAGGATATAAACAGGGTCTTTGCACTGTAGTTCATGTATATGTGAGTGATGTATTAATAAAATTTGAAAGGTTTGACTTTGTTCAGATTTGGGTTTTCTTCATCTGCCATGTTAAGAATCAAGCTCAGGGCTGGAGAGATGGCTCAGCGGTTAAGAGCACTGTCTGCTCTTCCAGAGGTCCTGAGTTCAATTCCCCGCAACCACATGGTGGCTCACAACCATCTGTAATGGGATCTGATCTCCTCTTCTGGTGTCTCTGAAGAGAGCAATAGCGTACTTATATACATACATAAATAAATAAATAAATAAATAAATAAATAAATAAATCTCAAAACAAAAAAAGAAGAGAAAAATCTGTATATATATGTACATCTGTATATATATGACTGGAGAGATGGCTCACTGGTTAAGAACACTGTCTGCTCTTCCAGAGGTCCTGAGTTCAATTCCCAGCAATCACATGGTGACTCACAACCATCTGTAATGGGATCTGATGCCCTCTTCTGGTGTGTCTGACAGTGTACTCACATACATAAAATAAATAAGTAAATACAAAAAAAAAAAGACCTGTCCCCGAGAGTCACTGTGTGCAGAGCAGCAATGTTCTTGTTGTTCTTGTTGTTTCCAGTATATTCTGTATACAATCTAGCCCTCTCTAGAATGCACTGTAATGTGGGGTGCCTTTGGAAACCATTTATGTAATTTTTTTATTTTTTTGCTGTGCTGGGGCTCACACCCAGGGCCTTGGGCACGCTAGGCAAGCTCTCTTCTACTGAGCTACACCCTGAGCTCCAAGAACAGACTTCAGATGTGCTCATCTGTTTCTCATCTGGAATTGTTCTTTGTTAACAGGGAAACCCCTTTGTTGAACTTTAATAACAGAATCCGTGCCTTTCATCACTCTTTGGCCTCGTTTCCAGAGAGTTCTGAGGGCCATGATGCCAGGGGAGGCTTGATGAGCTGGAACAGTAAGTGCAGAGTGAGGCCTGCTGCCTGACAGTCTGTGGGAGGGTCTACTCCGCCTCTCTCATGGAGGCTGCCCACATCAAAGCTCTCTGTGGAGCTCCATGCTGGCCCCAGTCTCCACTCCATATTCTGCGGAGACTTGCTCAAACAGCTCTGGTCCAGCACAGGCACCATTAAAAGCCCACATGCAGAAGACAAGCAGGGAGCATGTCCATGTTGGCTCTGGGAAACAGCCAGGTGGATTTTGTTCCAAAGACTATCCGAGTGGTAAGGACGTCATCTAGAAGAAAGCCACCCAACCGACAGTGTTGGCTAGCAACACTGCTCTGTTTGTTCTGAGAGTTGCTTCAGAGAGACGCAGAGGATGAGTCTACCAAGAGGACACAGTATTTCCTGAAGCATCACCTCGTGTGCAGCTCCAAACCCAGGAGAACTTTGACTGTAAGAAGTCCCTGTTAAGATCGCTCGCTGGGATTCTGCCTGTCAGAGACAAGTCCTTCACGATGACACCCACGTTCGTCTCTTGGTGAATCATGGCAGCTAGCAGTTCCTCAGCCTTCCCATGTCCCTGTCCCGGGCATGGGCTAAGGTACCCTGCAGGTACAAACCCTTGACAAGCAGTATGAGGCACAGGTTTACGCACTGGCCTTACTTTACAGATGGAACCTGTGCCAATGGGCAGAGAAATGGGTGGAACTGGATGCTGCTTCAAGGACTGCTTCCTGTCCTGAAGCTTCTGGAACTTTCCCAGCTCTAATACAGACCTGACCCTTGACACCTAACCCCTGACCCCTGACCCCTGAAGCTCTTCTTAGCACCACAGCAAGAGCTGGGCCTTAGGTGTGGAGGCTGCAGGCCACAGTTAATCTGACTCCCAGGGAGCCCTGACTCGGCTGGTGACTGCTATGTGACCTTTACTCGCTGGTCTTCAACAACAAAAGACATTAAAGTAGCACTACTCCCCATAGATTGCTCTAAGGAATAATTATGGTAATGCATGTCACATGAAGTGAACACAAATGGAGCTGCTGTCTCGTCTGGGCCTCTTGAAAGTGGCCCTGTCCTAAAATCTATTTGATCTTAGGCATAAAATGGTACTTGAAGCCCAAATCCTTTTCCATTCATGAATTTTAAGACACGAAGACCTGAAAACGTTCACGCTGCTACTATAATTGTGTCAACACCCTGCCCGGCAGCACCACTAGAGACAGTAGGGACTTAGTTCTGGTTCCCTTACTTTGAACTTTGCTCTAAAGAATCCACATGTTTTGAATTAGGATTTTTTTTCCTCTCCTTTTTTGGCAGGCCATGTGGGCCTGCTTAGAGCAAGGTGACAATGAGGTCAGAGCCTCCTTCTCATAGGCAGCTGCCCTTGGGCAGTCATCCAAGTTGGCAGCAAGAAACTTAACCCAGCCAAGTAAAGAGTCAGGTGTGAGCATGCCCCACCTTGACAAAGCCCAGCAGCCGTGGCAATGAGTCTTCAGCAATGTTCTGAAGCCTCACGGCCTCCTGACCCAACCTATGGGGTGATCGCGGCAGAGCTGAGTCCAGAGGGAAGGACGCTCTTTCCTGCCTCCAGCCAAATTCAGAGATAGCCACCACCCTCAAGTTATCTTATTTCGAGTGTGTCTGTGGGAGCATGTGTGGCATGCGTGTGTGGTCTGTGGATAGCCCGCGTATGTGACTCCAGTTGCACACATGTCTCAGCAAGTGTGTGGAACTCAAGAGGGCAATTTTCAGGAGTTTTTGAGGTGGGCGCTCTTGTGTCTTTGTTGTTCTCTCTACACTGACCTAGCTGGCCCAGGAGCTTCTAACTCTGCTTTCTTTACCTTCCCTCTTGCCACAGGAATGCTGGAATTACAGATGTGTTCCGCTGCATCTGGCTTTTTTTTTTTTTTCACAGATTCAAAGGATCAGACTCGGGCCATGAGACTTCCGTAGTAAGCACTTTTTGCCCAGTGAGCTATCTTCCCTGGCTCCCTCATCTTTCCTGAGGATGCTCTTTCAAATAGTAACCATGTGGCGTTTGATGATGCCCCAGATGGTGGGATCCGTTTCTGCTGAGACAGGTTTTGTAGAACCTGTGAGGGAAAGGTATGGATAGGTAAGACTGAGAACACCAGATCAGCAAGAGAAAGCTCTGAGGACTGAAAAGTCACGAGCAAGGGGTGGGAACAGATGCCAGGTTCCGAGCCCAAGGTCGTCATTTAGAGATAATGGTTGGAAGCAGGCGGAGCTTAGGAATGCGGGGGGCGGGGCCAGTGAGCCAGACAGTCTGGCTGGAAGCTTGAGTGGCATAGAGGGAGTGGCAAGGCTAAGACGGGGGTCCTCCCCTGGTAGATCGTGGTGAAATGGTGGAGGTTTTATTATAGAAACAAGGTTAATAGGGATGTCGTCTGGAGGTTACACGGAGAGCAGAATGAGGCTCACAGGACCCAAGATCTGATGGCGGGACTCAGTGGGACCGGTGTGCAGAACTCTGGGATTTGTGCCCTGTAGGACCAAGTTCAGAACCTCCTAGTAGGTACACCTGAGCCTAATTTGTGTAGCATTGGCGGTAGGAGCAGCCAGAGCGTTTGGAGTTAGAGAACTCTTCCACTGTCAAGAGACCCAGAAGACCCAGATTTTCCCTACACCAAATGTTATCTGGGGCTAGGCATATGAGGCAGCTGCTGAAGAGGCACCCCGACAGTGGGGTGCTTACTGTCTGGCATGGACCTACCAGAAGAGTCACGTGGAACCCAAGGGAGTGGAGTCAAGGGACACTCGGAATAATTAGGAGCTTAAGTGACGACTTTGATTTCTTATTAAGATGAGATCATTCCCCAAGTAAAGTTTACATCTCTTTGGCACCTGTCAATCATAGTACACGCTGAGGTTGGTATGTTTCGACCCTCATGTGGAAGTCTAACTGTCATGGCAGGACTCAGAGGTGGGGCCCGTTCAGAGAAATAAATGACTACCATCCTCTTGAAACTAGATCAATTGTTTGGTTGTGAGTGGTCAGCCTCAAAGTACTCATTACCACAAGAACTAATTGTGTACACACACACACACATGCGCACGCCCATGCGTACATGCTCACAGATACATGCATTCGTGGGCACACACATGCATGTGCAGGCACACGCATGTGCATGTGTACACATCCATACATGCATGTGCACACACATGTGCGCACACACACTTTTCACACTTGTTCTTTGCCTTTCTGATTTGAGTTGTCACTGTTGCCCTCATCGCATACAACAACTTATGAGCCAAATAAAGCTTTCTTCTTTGTGAATTTCCTAGACTCTGCATTCTGTTCTAGCAACAGAAAATGGGCCAAGAAACCCTGAACTGTTAAAGTGAACTGAGACCTGGGATGCAATGGTGTTGAGGAAACGTTTGCATAGAATCATATTCTGTGTTCGGGGTCAGAGTATTTAACCTATGTGCTGGCTGGTTTTATGTCAACCTGACACCAGCTGGACTCATTGGAAGAAAGAATCTTGGGACAATGCCCCCACCAGACTGGTCAAAGAGTAAGTCTGTAATAAATTTTCTTTATGATAGATGTGACTTCAGGCCCAGCTCACTGTGAGCAATGCTACTCCTAGGTTGGTGGTCCTGGGCTCTGTAAGAAAG
Source organism: Grammomys surdaster (assembly GCF_004785775.1). Taxonomy (NCBI): domain Eukaryota; kingdom Metazoa; phylum Chordata; class Mammalia; order Rodentia; family Muridae; genus Grammomys; species Grammomys surdaster. The sequence continues at coordinate 1,600 of NW_021614555.1, read as the reverse complement.
CAAGCTGAGCAAGCCAGGGAGAGCAAGCCAGTAAGCAGCATCCCTCCATGGCCTCTGTATCAGCTCCTACCTCCAGGTTCTTGCCTTGAGCTTCTGCCCTGACTTCCTGATGATGGACAGCAAGCTGTAACAGGAAATAAAGACCTTTCTTCTTCATGTTGTTTTTGGTCATGGTGTTTTATCACAGTAACAGAAAAGTAATCAACTAAGACACTTAGGCAGGCAGAGCTCTGCCCCCTGCTATGGTTTTGGTCTTCTCTGTTAGCTTGCATTGTATGGCAATGCTTTCCAGCCCAACTTTCCCTCAGTCAGTGGTTCTCAACCTTCCTGCTGCTGTGACCCTTTAACCCAGTTCCTCATGTTGTCGCAACCTTCCTCCAACCATAGAAGTATTTGCATTGCTACTTCATAACTGTAGTTTTGCTACTGTTATGAATGTAACATAATGGTCATGACATACTTAAGAACCAGTGCTCTAAGGCGAATCATTTTCCTCAGGAGGGTGAGGAGGCTGCACAGGCTGGTGAGGTAAACAAAAAGTCACTGCCTGGAAGAACAGAAATGTGAAAGATTCTTGAGGTCCTCTGCCCAGCCACATAACAAGAGCAGATACTTAATGGGGGATGGAGACTCTGACTCCAAAACTGTGGAAAGATAGGTTCTGGCTGTGGAATTGTGTGCATGCTGCATAGAGAGCTTCCTGTGGCTGTGGGTTGAGAGGTGGTGCCACGTTGGTGTGGGCTTTCTGGGGAAGCAGGTGCTTTTGCGTTATTCCCTCTCTTTGTAAGTAACCTCTCCCCCACAGGCCTGTTAATAACCATCCCCTGCCCCCCAGGTCCTCATTGTTTTACTATATTGGACATTGGTACAATCATTCTTTGTTCTGCCACAGGCTCCATTTCTGAGAGGAGTGACGTGTGTGTGTTCCATCTCCCCAAGAAAAGATTGTCCGCTAGCAACTTCATAGGGATCCACACTGGGGAAAAAGCCTCTGGGCATGTCTACATGAACTTTCCAGATTGGGTCACTCGTTATGAGAAGACTTGGTGTGGCTCGTGGGGGATCTGAGTCCCTTTGGCACTTTCTGTCTGCTGAACCCTATTCACAAGAGGGAGGCTTGCCAGGGTGCCATCTGAATCAGTGCTGAGTGCCTGCCGAGGACTTTGGCTCCTAATGGGAAGTGGTTTCTGCCAACTGAGTGTCACTGGGAAGTAATGAGCTCTCCAGGAGTGAGGAGCTCACCAGTGGATCCTGGGTACCGCCATTCATTACCTGATGCCTGGGGATCACCATTCATTAACTGATGCCTGGGAACCAGCACCATTACCTGAAGGGTGATTCTAGGCCAGAGGGTCTCTGGCAAGTTCTAGACGGTACACAGTGTCGAAACCTGCCCTTAAGACTTAGCACCCACTAATGTCAATCAAGTCAGGAGGATGATGGGTGTGGATTTTCAGCCCTGTGGCCAAGAAATGTTTGCATCTTCATCCTGCTGCTGCTGCAGACAGCCCAGCTGTGCCCTGGCCTGCACAGGTCCTGATGATTCTCATGCTAAAGGAAATTGATCCCTCTCCCTCTCCCTCTCCCTCTCCCTCTCCCT
>NW_021614554.1:189-3251 GCF_004785775.1 Grammomys surdaster | reverse complement strand
TCAATTGTGATCAATCAGAGTTAATAGGAAATCATAAATAAACAAAGCTGAAATATAAAAAGTCATCAGTCATAGATGAGAGTAACTCAGAATTAAATGAACAGGAAAAATCAATATTCACCATTCGTGGATAATAGTAAATCACAAATAAATGAATATGAAAAATCAATAGTCATCAGTCATAGTTCATAGTAAATCAGAAACATATTAAGCTGAAACAACAATTGTCATCAGTCATAGATATTAGTAAGTCAGAAATAAATGAACATGAATAATCAATATTCACCGTTCGTAGATAATGGTAAATCTGAAAAAAATGAACATGAATATTCAATATTCATCACTCATAATTTATAGGAAATCGGAAATAAATAAAGCTGAAATATCAATAGTCATCAGTCATGGATAATATTAAGTAAGAAATAAATGAACAGGAATACTCAATATTCCCAATCGTGGATAACAGTAAATCAGATAAAAATGAATATGAATAATCAATAGTCATGAGCAATAGTTAGTATTAAACCAGAAATAAATAAAGCTGACATATAAATAGTTATCATTCATAGATAATAGTAAGTGAGAAATAAATGAACAGGAATAATCAATATTCACCATTCGTGGATAATAATTAATTAAAAATAAATGAACATGAAAAATCAATAGTAATCACTCATAGTTCATTGGAAATCAGAAATAAATAAAGGTGAAGTATCAATTGTCAATAGTCATAGATAATAGTAAGACAGAAATAAATGAACATGAATAATCAACATTTTTAGCACTCGTTCATAATAGTAAATCAGAAAAAATTGAACGTGAATAATCAATAGTCATCAGTCATATTTCATAGTAAATCAGAAATATATAAAGCTGAAGTATAAATAGTCATCAGTCATAGATAATAGTAAGTCCGAAATAAATGAACATGAATAATCAATGTTCACAATTCATGGATAATATAAATCAGATATTAATGAACATGAATAATCAATAGTCATCAGTAATACTTAATAGTATACCAGACAAAAATAAAGCTGAAATATCAACAGTCATCAGTCATACATAATAGTATGTCAGAAATAAATGAACATGAATAATCAATACTCAGCATTTGTGGATAATAGTAAATCAGAAATAAATGAACATGAATAATCAGTAGTCATCTGTCATAGTTCATAATAAATCAGAATCATATAAAGCTGAAATATCAATTTTCATGAGTCATAGAAAATAGTTAGTCTGAAATAAATGAAAATGAATATTCAATAATCACCATTCGTGGATAATAGTAAGTCAGAAATAAATGAATATGATTAATCAATAGTCAACAGTCATAGTTCATGGGTAATCAGATATAAATAAAGCTGAAATATCAATAGTTATCTGTCATAAATAATAGTAAATCAGAAATAAATGAACAGGAAAAATCAATATTCATTATTCGTGGATAATAGTAAATCAGAAATAAGTGAATAAGAAGAATCAATAGTCATCAGTCATAGTTAATAGGAAATCAGAAATAAATAAAGCTTGAATGTCAATAATCATCAGTAATAGAAAATAGTAAGTCAGAAATTAAAGAACAACAATAATCAATATTCACCATTTGTGGATAATAGTAAGTCAGAAATGTATGAATATGAAAAATAAATAGTCATCTGTCATAGTTAGTAGGAAATCAGAAATAAATAAACCTGAATTATCAATAGTCATCAGTCATAGATAATGAACAGGAATAAACAATACTCACCAATCGTTGATAAGAGCAAATCAGAAATACATGAACATGAATAATCAATATTCACCATTCCTTGATAAGAGTTAATCAGGAATCAATGAACATGAAAAATCAGTACTCATCAGTCATAGTTCATAGTAAATCAGAAATATATAAAGCTGAAATATTAATACTCATCACTCATAGATAACAGTAAGTCAAAAATTGATGAACAGGAATAATCAATAGTGACAAATCATTGATAATAGTAAATAAGAAATAAATGTACAAGAATAAACAATATTCACGATTTGTGGAAAAAGATAAATCTGAAAAAAATGAACATGAATAATCTATATTCATCAGTCATACTTAATAGGAAATCAGAAATAAATAAAGCTGAAATATCAATACTCATCAGTCATGGATAATAGAAAGTCAGAAATAAATGAACAGGAATAATCAGTATTCACCATCGTGGATAACAGGAAATCAGATATAAATTAAGATGAATAATCAATAATCATCAGTCATAGTTAATTGTAAACCAGAAAAAATAATGCAGAAATATGAATAGTCATCAGTAATAGATAAAAGTAAGTAAGAAATGAATGAAGAGTAATAGTCAATATTCACCATTCGTGGATAATAATTAATCAGAAATAAATGAACATAATAATCTATAGTCATCAGTCATAGTTCATGGATAAACAGAAACAAATAAATGTGAAGTATCAATAGTCATCAGTCATAGAAAATAGTATGTCAAAAATAAATGAACATGAATAATCAATGCTCAGCATTGGTGGATAATAGAAAATCAGATAAAATTGAACATGAATAATCAATAGTCATCAGTCATACTTCATAGCAAATCAGAAATATATAAATCTGAAATATCAATTGTAATCAGTCATAGATAATAGTAAGTCCGAAATAAATGAACAGGAACAATCAATATTCACTATTCGTGGATAATAGTAAATTTGAAATAAGTGAACATGAATAATCAATAGTCATCAGTCATAGTTCATGGGAAGTCAGAAATAAATAAACTTGAAAGTTTAACAGTCATCAGTCATAGATAATAGTAAGTCAGAAATCAATGAACAAGAATAATCAATAATCACGATTCCTGGACAATAGTAAATCAGAAATAAATGAACAGGAATAGCCAATAGTCATCAGTCATAGTTAATAGGAAATCAGAAATAAAAAATATGAATTATCAATAGTCGTCAATCATAGATAATAGTAAGTCAGTATTTAAAGAACAAAAATAATCAATATTGACCATTCGTGGAAAATAGTAAGTCAGAAATTAGTGAAGATGAGTAATAAA
>NW_021614554.1:0-89 GCF_004785775.1 Grammomys surdaster | reverse complement strand
TAATTTCTGACTTACTATTTTCCACGAATGGTCAATATTGATTATTGACCATTCGTGGAAAATAGTAAGTCAGAAATTAGTGAAGATGA
>NW_021614553.1:1209-7118 GCF_004785775.1 Grammomys surdaster | reverse complement strand
GAGGGAGAGGGAGAGGGAGAGGGGAAGGGGGAGAGGGGGAGGGAGAGGGAGGGGGAGAGGGGAAGGGGGAGAGGGAGAGGGAGAGAGACAGCACGCTAACTTCCTTTTACTAGCTCTGTCTCAGCTAGTCTCACCTCCCACCCACCACCATCTCTCTGTAACACCATAGGCTGGTGAGCAAGCCTTTATCATATGGACCTTTGGGGGGGGGAACTTCATGTGTAAACAATAGCATTTCTTTACATATATAAAGTTTAAGTGTCCTTTTCAGAAAAACCTCATCTTAGTTAAAATGAATGAAAATTGTGGTAACAGCTCACAGTTAACTTCAGGGGCTGAGAACTTTGGGGGCATGATGGAAGAATCACAGAGAGAAACGGATTCGTGTGGTATATACACCTGTGCAGTTTATCACAGAACCAGTGTTTGTGTGTATGTGTGTGTGCACGCATGCACACCATCTGCCTAGGTGGGGCCAGAGGTTTATCTTGAGTCTCTGTTTTGCTTTCCTCATGTTTAAGACAATATTTCTTATTAAATCTGGAGCTCAGGGATTGGCTACACTTTACCCAAGGAGCCCTCCCTCCCACTGATCTGCTACATTTTACTCAAGGAACCATCCCCCCACTGTTCTGCTACATTTTACCCAGGGAGCCCTTTGCTCCACTAGCTGGCTACACTTTACCCATGGAGCCATCTTGCCAGCACCTTTACATATCCAATTTTTAAGTTGTGATTGAGGAAGTATATATTTTTTTCTCATGCTTGTCATCTACCTTTACCTATAAATAAGATTAGGACTTTTCAAAAACATCCTACAATCTCTTTTCACAGACTTTTCATAAATGGGATTTAAACTTCGTAAGCTGTGTTTTACGTAACGCGAATTTTAACATCCTTATTGATTCTAGTGTGTTGCTGACCCAGTTGGTGCTGAGATACAAAGATGAACGAGGCACAATCTCCCATTGCAGTGACTTTAGCTTAGTGTTGGAGGGAGACAGGGAGGCAGGTCACCTCAGTACGAGTGCTAAATACTGTGCTTGAGTTATAGAAGACAGTAACCAACCCTGTAAGGAGACAGAAAGAGTTTCTTGCGTAAGGGATATATCACGGGACGTTGGGTAGGGAATGGACATCAACTGGGGTTTAAACTGTAATTTTTAATTAAGAGACTTCAAAATATAGTGGTTTATATTGGCTAGAAATGGATTTATCTCCAAAAAAATCTAAAGGGAGGAGTTGTGTGCTGCACTTATTCTGGGCTGTGCTTCTCTGAGCACAGGTTGAGCATGGAAAGAGCCAGGGCAAGAGAGGCCAGCTGCTGAGGTGTTCATTACAGGATATGACTGACACAAAGTGTGAGGAGAGTCAGAGAGCAGGGCTGAGTGGTCATCTAGGTTCAGTTCAGAATGCTTTTGGTGAAGACTAGGATTAAAGTCAGGGTTAGTGGTAATGGTGTTTTGTTGACATAGAATCTCGTTCTGTAGACCACGCCACTTTAGAACACTGACTATTCCCAGCTACAAAGAATGGGTCAGAGGGGGCAGTGGCTAGTCCTTTAATTATCAGTAACTCAGCATTCAACAGAAGAATATAGAGAAGAACAACAGGTTAAGTTTTTCTTTTAACTAGAGTCCACATTAGAGTTCCACACTAGAAATTTTAAAAGCATGATCCAGTAATATGCAGAGAACATTTTTAATTTACTATCATAGGAAGGTACATACTATTTAAAAACAATATTCTTCATGGCCTGATCATACAAATAAATACAAAAGTTTACTGTTGGAAACATAGAAATAAAGCAACTACTTTGAACTCAGCAGTAACGGTGATTGGGGTTGCATGCATCTACTCTTCCAGGGAGGGCACATGGACAAGCTAGAGCACAGTGGTGTGGGAGTCATTTGAGAGCTGACATGGTAGGGAAGAACCTCTGCTCTGATATCAAGGAGAAGACCAATGTCTAAAATGGTGAACTGGACTTTCAAGGTGACTTTTCGTTAATGCCAGCCGCTAGGCTAATGAAAGTGACTATGACATTGTGACACTCTTGTGGGATTGGGACATAAAAGACAGAACACATGGTCAAAAAGGATATGGACCAAGTAAATCATGTCCTTTGAATTGAGATCCTAAAGGCTCAATTCTGTAATGAACATGGCTGTAGGTTTGTTCATCAGATTGTGGCTTAGATCAAGTTTGCTTGTTGGCCCAGTAGGGGCTCAGTGCCCTTAAATGAATGTATGTGATCCCAGATTGCTAATTCCTCTTCAAGCTTGGTAGAGAGGGCTCATGGGAAAGCAAGCTTGTGGACACCTTGGCCATGTTCTTCCAGCCTGTAGGATTCTGGAAAAACATTTTTGATGTCAAAGTCACTCAGGCCATGGTACTTCGTTATGGAAATTTTAGCAAACTAAGGCAGTTTCCAGAACTGTCCATATGTGCCTTGCTTTCCATGAAGAACTCCAGTGCAGTCTTACAGGGCCAGTGTGTGGGGATATAAGCTGAAATATGGCCAGAAACATCCATATGTGCCTTGCCTTTCTATGGAGAACTCTGAAATAGCTTCTGAGCCCGAGGACAGAGCCAGAACTTGGACAATGTCATGAGTTTGATTTCTCTTTTTCTGAAAGTACACATAGTGTGGCATTGAAAGAAAGATTCTCCTGTCAGCAACTGAAACTAACCAGTCTTGGGGTTAGAATAGGTCATTCCTAGAAATGTCATTTTAGGAAACATCCTGAGGTTTCATTTCTGTGTATGGTTGATCTCAGAAGTGACTCAAGGAGAAATATAAGTTAAACTTTTCCCCCAGAACTGCAAGTTCAAGTGTGAAGTAGAGCAAGCTGCAATGCGTGGGACTGGGGCTGGTGGACGCCTTGGCTTCACGGGCCCTCTTTCTTGAAATGCTTTTGTCTTTTTTCAAGGATGAGGAGAAATATATGGGGTATTTCACACCCAGCTCCAAAATATACTTTTATCTCTACATTGCCTGTAGTCACATTGACTTTTTCAAACCAGGTTTTGTGCATGTGCATGTTTGTGTGTGACTGAAGGTGCCCATGTGCCCTGACATGCATGAGAAGGTCAAAGGACAATATCTACTGTTGGGTCTCTCCTTTCATCTTGTTTAGGTCAGGGTCTCTTTGCTGTTTGCCCCTGTGTATGCCAGGACAGGTGGCCTGCAAGCTTCTAGGGATTCTCCTGACAGATTTGTGTTACCATGTCTGGCTTCATGTGGGTCAGTGTCTCATGCTGGCTTCACATGTTTCCATGTCTTCCATGTCTCCAGTCTTCGAACACTTACATCTCTCTCTGTAGTAAAGGATCTCACTTGAGACTTGCTTTTCATAGCGTCTAAGCCTGGTAGACACACTGGGAACAGAGGTAAAGTGGTTATAGTGGCTCAAGGCCTAACTGGAGACCCACATGTAGTATTGAGTTAGTTCTAATGATTAGACAACAGAGAAAGAAAAGTACTCATTTATTTAATCCAGCACACCTAATTTTACCATATTAGAGTTGGCTTTAGGCTTGTAGATTACAAAGGAAACTTTATATGGAAAAAGAACATGGAAACAAATGAGTAAAAGATTATTGATTATTGGCAACTTTGTTATTGGAGAATATGGAATTTTAGAGTTCTACTTGCAGTAATGAATACACACACACACACACACACACACACACACGTACACACGTCTTAAGCTGGGCTTTCACATTGTGACACTGAAATATAATTTTGTAGTCTTTTTTCTATTACATAAATCACACTCAGCTCAGGCATGACAGCTTAAGGACCAGAGATGGAGAAATGACAAGTGGGTTTTTTTTTTTTACAGGATTATAGGAAGTAAGAAAATTGCCTGATAGAGCTGCCTACTGCTTTCTCATTATCTGTGTTTTTTTGTAGAGTTCACAAAGGTATGCTATCTGATGGTATGAAAATAATATTATTTATTATTATGAGATGGGCCATGGTGCACCCATTGGCTTCTAGGAAGAGAAAATTTGATGAGATCATGGTACATGTGGGTGACTTGATTTCTAGCAGTATCAGATATGATTCTGAACATGAAGTACAAAGTGTTCAAGTCCAAGGAAAGTGTTCTGTTTCTGATGAACTGTCTCCATTCCTGATCAGCAGACTAGAAAGATCGTCTGTGAGGATTCAGGTGAGATAAGGGTTGAATTGAGAAGGTACTGTCAATAGCTGTCCAGTTAGATCAGATAGATGTCTGTTTTTGACATGGCTTTGCCTGGCACACACTTGGAATCAGAGAAGGAAAAAACCCAGACACATATATGTGATCTCAAAGTCAATTCATTTTGGCCACTTGCTGGAGTCCCCTGGGAGATTGTCTACATAACTGGGAGCCTGTTTACTTTCACAGAGAGATGGACTTCTGCCATTTCCTCCAGCCCATCTGCCTTGCCTATCACTAGTTTGACTATAAACCTAGCAAAATGGCTATTCTCTCTTCTTCTTGCCTAATCTATGGAAGAAGTCATTGGTTTTTAATGACTCTCTGATGTTTGAAATTCTCTAAGAAAATATCTTTACCCTCTATCAAGCAGGAAGAAGAGAGACTTTTGAGATGAAGGATGGAGAGGGGTTGAGCTTGGCAAAGTGGCCCACAGATGGAAACCATATGGGCCCATTAACTGGGCTAATGCAGTGGTTAACTTACAAGCACATCCAGATGTGGGCCTACTGTATGGAAGACATTTGTAGAGAATATTCCTTTTCCCATGGGCTTTTGTGTAATCTTAATATTACTCTCTCAGAGCACCAATCAATAGAAAGCTTGCTGAACCTTTCTGATTTCCCTTTCTGTCAAAATTCCTGTGTGTAGGTCTCTTTTCTGTAGATATTTTCAGATTAGCCTAATTAACTCAAGACTCTTCTTGTTAGCTGTAATGACTTTTCTTGTCTTCTTGTTGCTTATATCTTATAAGCAATCTTCTATCTTGTTACTTATATCAGACATGCAGCCAAATCCTTCTAAACTGTTGTAAAGGTGAGGCATGAGGCATGAGAGTTCAGTTGTCCTTGACTGAGTTGAACATGCTGTCTGCTAACTTATGATTCAATTCCAGCCAAATCCTACTCCCCTGCTATGTTTAGACAAAATGAGAATATAGCACCACCAGCTAGTAGCCCTGCTGGCTCTGATGAAATGGCCAACCTTTGTTAGCTGTATCCATTGTCAACCAACTCCACTCCTGGTCCCTACAAAGATGTTGCCAAACTAATTCTGTCCTATTCATTAATTAGTAATATAAATATATATGTTTAAATTAACAACTTTTCCAAAAACAGTGAACCATTAATAATGAAATTTTATAATCATCGTAAAACCGTCTAGGGCCTGGAAGATGGTGCAATAATTCACACCTAATTGCTTTCAACCTTGGGCTCACAAACACAGTAGTGGGAGAAATGAGTTCAGATGCTGTAATTCATGCCAAGTCATGTTTTATTATTTAACCCATCCTTTGGGGGCCTAGGGAAATCGCTTAGTGAGTAAAGTGCTTACTGTGCAAGCTCAAAGTCCTAAGTTTGGATCCCCAGCTCCTACATAAAAGCCAGGTATGGTGGTGTTTGGATCCTCCAGCACTGGAGAGGACAGAGATAGATGTACCCAGGGGCTTCCTGGCTAGCTAGTCTAGCTCAACCAGAGAATTTCAGCTGTAGTAAGAGACCCTGTCTCAAGAACAAGGTATAGAAAAATGGGAGACACTGGCATTGAGTCTTGACCTTCACATATGTGGGCATAAACACACAACACATGAAATGGGTAGGGAAGGAGAGAAGGAGGGGAGAGGGAGGGTAAGAGGGAGGGAGAGAGAGAAAGAGAGAGAGAGAGAGAGAGAGAGAGAGAGAGAGAGAGAGAGAGAGA
>NW_021614553.1:0-1199 GCF_004785775.1 Grammomys surdaster | reverse complement strand
AGAGAGAGAGAGAGAGAGAGAGAGAGAGAGAGAGAGAGAGAGAGAGAATTATGCCAGGATATGAGGCAGGAATGTGGTCTGCTGTGGGAATTGGCTCACAGTGTCTAGTATTGTCAGCCAAACCAAGACCCATAACAGGTGAAGGTGTCTGAAAACCAAAAAAAAAAAAAAAAAAAAGATAACTATTTTGCAAGATTAGTGGCCACATCCTTGACAAATAATGAACACTCAGATGAGGCTTGGATAGTGTTGCTAATTCTTTCTTTCTGTGTACTTTACTCAACAGAAACCCTCCCCAGGCAAGTGACATCATTCGATTCCAAGCAGAGAGGTAAGTTGGAGATTGGAATAGAGTACTTGAGGAGACCAGTGAAGTCTTTCTGGTGCGATGAAGCTGAACACTCAGAGTGGTCCTGCAGGTTGCTATAATTCTCTGTCATATCATATGCCAAACAAAGACTGTAAAAACAACCCAGGTCTTTCTCCCATTCAGATGTTCCACGTATTGTCTTAGCTTCAGGAATCTCAAACTTGTTGTGTTGCGGTGCCATGAGGTTAATGTTGGCAGACTCGGATGGAGATGCCTGCTGTTTCTGCTTTCTGTAATATGCAATGTTTTCTCTTTAGTGAGTTCTATTGTCTATACCAGCTGAAACACTGTAACCACTGACAACATTCTAGACATGATGCTAAGCAATGGGAAACCGGTGATCAAGAAAAAAGATGGGGGCCAAGGGTGTGGCTTACAGGAAAACACCAGCCTGGCACAAGCAAGGCACACACTCAAAATGTATGTCCCTACCAAAACAGTTTCCTGATTTCCTAATGAAAAGTTTTTCAAGCAGTGCGGGGAGTGGGTTGAACACATGCAGCTTTAGGGCTGTAGAGAGTGGGCAGCTCCCTAACCACGGCACTGACAAATTCCGAATTCTTAGAGTCATGCTGTGTGGATGATAGCATTGTGGAGAGAGCATCTTCCCACTCACACATTCATGACTCAGTGGGGACCAAATGTTTCAGAAGCACCATTGCCTGTTAATTAGTCCCTCTGCCATCAACACAGGCACCTTCAGCTGCCAGAGTACTTGGGCTTCTCTACCATCTTGGATAGCTGGAAATGCATGCTTGTTCTCTTTCTCTGGAAATCTATCCTAAGCTACAGCTGGACGAATATCATCCCCTTAACACAGGTTTGTTGT
>NW_021614552.1:25457-39421 GCF_004785775.1 Grammomys surdaster | reverse complement strand
TTTTATTGGGGAATTGAGTCCATTGATGTTAAGAGATATTAAGGAGAGGGTGTTCTTGCTTCCTGTCATTTTTGCTAATAGTGGAGACATCCTTTGTGTGGTTATCTTCTTTTGGGTTTGATGGAAAAGGATTATTTTCTTGCTCTTTCTGGGGTATGATTGCCCTCCTTGTATTGGAGCTTTCCTGCTATTACCCTTTGTAAAGCTGGATTTGTGGGAAGATACTGTGTAAATTCAGTTTTGTCATGGAATATCTTAGTTTCTCCGTCTATGGTAATTGAGAGTTTTGCTGGGTAAAGTAGCTTGGGCTGGCATTTATGTTCTCTTAGGGTTTGTATGATATTTGTCCAGGATCTTCTGGCTTTTATAGTATCTGGTGAGAAGTCAGGTGTAATTCTGATAGGTTTGCCTTTATATGTTATTTGGCCTTTTTCCCTTACTGCTTTTAAAATTCTGTCTTTGTTTTGTACATTTTGAGTCTTGATTATTATGTGACGGGAGGTATTTCTTTTTTGATCTAGTCTGTTTGGCGTTCTGTAGGCTTCTTGTGTGATTATGGGCATCTCATTCCTTAGGTTAGGGAAGTTTTCCTCAATAATTTTGTTGAAGATATTTACTGGCCCTTTATGTTGGGAATCTTCACTCTCATCTATACCTATTATCCTTAGGTTTGGTCTTCTCATTGCGTCCTGGATTTCCTGGATATTTTGAGATAGCAACTTTTTGCATTTTGCATTTTCTTTGATAGTTGTGTCAATATTTTCTAAGGTATCTTCTGCACCTGAGATTCTTTCTTCTATCTCTTGTATTCTGTTGGTGATGCTTGTGTCTATGACTCCTGATTTCTTTTTTAGGTTTTCTATCTCCAGGATAGTCTCCCTTTGTGCTTTCTTTATTGTTTCCACTTCCATTTTTATGTCCTGGATGGTTTTGTTCAATTCCTTCATCTGTTTGTTTGTGTTTTCTTGTAATTCTTTAAAGGATTTTTGTGTTTCTTTAAGGACTTCATCCTGTTTTCCTGTGTTCTCCTCAAGTTTTTTGATAGTGTTATTTACTTCCTTCTTGTAGTCCTCTAGCATCATCATTAGAAATGATTTTAGATCTGGTTCTTGTTTTCCTGGTGATATGGGGAGTTCAGGACTTTCTAATGTGGGAGAACTAGGTTCTGATAATGGCAAGTACCTTGGGTTGCTGGTGCTTGTGTTCTTGCGCTTGCCTTTTGCCATCTGGATCACCTTTGTGCTGTCAGTGCTGTCTCTGACTGTGGCCTGTCTTTCCTATTATCTAGGTTGTGTCAGAACTGTTTGGGATGGGTTTTGCTGCTTGAGTTAGAGATGAGGCCCAAGGTGTGCTAGGTGCTCAGGTGGAAACCGGAAGGGGCCGGGGCTCCGGGTCAGGAGCGGATTTCTGGATCCCAATGAGTCCCAGTGGGTCCCAGTGGGTCCCAGTTGCTCCCTGATTGGGGGCGAGCACTGCCACCTCCTAGCCTAAGAAACTGCTTGAGCTAGCTTGAGCCACGGAGAGCCCTGCTCCCTCTAGGTTCTGTGAGATTGGGTGCAGAGCTGACTCCCGGGATCTGCTAGGGCACAGACCAGAAGGAACCCACGCTCCGGGCCCTGGAGTGAACTCCTGGGTCCCAGTGCGTCCTAGCCACTCCCTGTTGGGGGGCAAGCACTGCCACCTCCTAGCCCAAGACCCTGCTTGGCACAGAGGTCCTGCGAGCCCTGCTTCCTCTGGAGTCTGCGAGATTGGGTGCAGAGCTGCCTCCAGGGATCCGCGAGTGCTCGGGCCCAGACAGGATGGAGCCTGCTCCAGGCCAGGAGCGAATTCCTGGGTCCCAGTGGGTCCCTGTTGCTCCCTGTTTGGGGTGAGTGCTGCTTTTTCCTTACCTGGGATGCTGCATGAGTTGAAGCTCCTGGGAGTCCCTGTTTTTCTTGGTTTTCTGCGGTTGGGTACGGAGCTGCTGCCTGCGACCTGCTCTAGGCTCGGTCCCAAACCGGAAGTCCTCCTTATATTTTTATATACACTTCTCAGATAGCATATTGTATCCTTGAATTTACGATCAAAATTGTTATTTAACATTCTTATAATACATAAAAAAACATGAAATATGTTGAACAAATTATCTTGTTTCAATAATTACTCTACAATATAAACATATTTCAAAATATCACACTGTCTGCTCCACAATGATTTCTACACCTACCCCATGTTTTTCCCAATCAAAATCACAGCCTGAGGGTTACTCTTTCTTGTAATCAGAAATGGGCTTCCCCTTAGTCATCTTTAGAATCAACCCACATAATTCACCCTGCAGTGTGCTTCATCAATGCCCTAGACGTCTTTCAATTCAGGAAAAATTAACAATCACATATATATTTCTTATAAACTTAACACCCAATTGCAACTCCTCAAACTATAATTAAGCTGTAAGTAAAGAAAATGAACTTAATTCTTAGTTAGCATGGTATATGTCTTCTGTAAATAATTGAAAATACACCAATTTCCTATCCTGCATCTCAAAATTCAAGTATTGTTCAAACTTTAAGTCTAAGGAATCCTATGACTCAAAGCATAAGTTCAGGTGTGGGACTCTATAGAAATTAAAAATGATTATATATTTCCAAGGCACAATAGCATAGGGTTTGAGAATTACCATTCCAAAAGTGAATGCTGTATGCATTTAAAGCGGTGGATAGGAGGACAATAATACCAAACCAAGAAGAAAAATATAATGTCTTATCCTCATGTTCAGCATCTGGAGTAGACAGGCATTATGGGAGCTCCAGAGACCTAGAGGAATCCTGCATGTATGGGATTTCCAATGTCAGCCCACATAGCATCTCTTCTATGGTGGCTCTATCTACTGCTGGTGTGGGACTGCATAAGGGTATCCTGGGTCATGGTTGAGCAGGTACTTAGTACCCCGAGATTCTCCGTGGAATTCTGCGTGAGAACCGGCAGGAGTTTGGTCCCTCACATCATCCAGGATCCTGAAAAGCAGTCACAGTCTCCATAGAGTCAATAGGTCAGGCTATAGGCCTCAGGCCCTAGAGATTTACATACTAATGAAGGCCAGAGGGCAGAGCAAATTAAACATTCCTCCCCCAGATCCTCCCCCAAACCTCCCCCTTTCTCCCTCCCTATATAACTCGGGACTGCCCTGAGTTTTGGGGGGTACGCCTAGATCCATCTATTATCTGCCATGACAATAAACCTTTTTGGAACTAAGGACTTCCTCGTGTTAATGGGGCCTGCCGCCACCAAGGCCCTCGGGCCGCTGGAACCATAGGATCTTCCTCCCTGATGTGGGACCCGCCACGGAGGCGGAAGCCCCTCTGGGGCTTGCGCCTCTGTGGCGGCCTTTTTAAATTTTCCCCACATTTGGCGCATCAACGTGGAGCACAGACACCCACGGACTTCAAGGACCGGGCCACCCCAGTCTGTTACAGAATGCAGCAGAACTTCCCGCCCTGCTTGTCCAGTGCTGTGAGGAATCGACTCAGTGAAGATTCCGCACTTCTCCCATGCTGACTAAAGCTACAGCTGCTTAATCTCTCACTTGGATGATCTCTGCTTTCCAGCCACGAGGACCCACATCTCCAAACAAGCTGGCCAGGCCACCGAGTCTGCTAAGCAAGTACAGTCTCTCCCACGGGTGATGCTAGGGCCTCTTTCTTCTTCCCCTATCTCTCTCCTCTTCTCGGCTGTGGGCTGTCCGACGTGAGCCCACATGCTCCGTCTCAGCCCTCCGAGCCAAGGACTTGAGACCAATTGTTCCCTGGCTGCCCGAGCACAGGGGATCCCCAACCCCTTTCAATTTCTTGGCAGTGGGTTGTCCGACTCGAGCCCACATGCCCCAAGAGCTCTACACCCCCATGGAATCCGAGTGAAAATTCCCCATGCTGGGCGGGGCCCCGCTGCGCTTGCCTGGTGTCGCAGGGAATAAACTCAGCCAAGATCCCGTGTCCTCCTGCCATGCTGGCCTATGGCGTCACGGGAGACACACGGACACACAACACAACAGAGATTCACACCCGTGCATGCCCATGCATGGGCCTACATCCTTCCCTACTGGTGGTAGAGGATCCGGACAAAGCCAGCTCCAAGAGTACCCCCAGCTGGCGCCCACCAAGACCCTCTCCATGGAACCGTGAGTAACTCCAGCCTAGTCCCTAAGACTAGATGGCTCTCTCTCTATCCTTTCTCCCTCTATCTCTCTCCACGTGTTTTGGGCCAACGTTTTCTCTCTAAACCTTAACTACCACTAGCTCCTGCCTGTCTCAAAAGACTAGATCTCTCTCTCCCTCTTCTCCACATGTTCGCTACACAATGGCGGAGACTGCTTAATCGCCATTCTTTACCCCTCCCTCCAAGAAATCTCCTGCACTCTGCCTGCCAAGAGGTTTGCCTCTCCCCCAGGGGTTAACTTTTCGAGCTAAAATTCCCCCACTCCCCGCCATTTGAGCCCGCTGGTTACAGCCCAGCTGACTTGCCTGTAAAAACAGGGCTGGCTCTCTGTTTGCCCCTTCCCCACTAGTCCCCTTCTAAGTCATTTGCGACCAGCTATACCCCAGCTGGCTTGCCTGGTAGCAGAGGGTCTGAGACTCCATCTGATCCCCTTGGCCTTTGTTTAACTTACAATTTCTTTCTCAACCTCTAGGTGTCTCTCTGCCATAGGTCAGTCTCACACAGCCTTTCACTCCTTCTGACTCTGTTACCAAACTTCTATGTTTTTCACTTTAAACTTTTCTTGAAAGTTAGCCTTTCTTTTCTCTAAGAAACACAAGAGGGGGATTTCCTTGGCCTCTCTGCTAGAACATCCAGCCACCAGGAAGTAACCCAAACCACCACATGGCAGAACAGGCCTTTCCTCCACTACTTCTAAATCTGCCATTAATGCCTTTTCCCCTAACAGGAATGCCTAGAACAACAGTGTTTGTGCTTTTCAACCCAAAATTTTTTGCCTTTTGTTTAAATGTCTCCTTTTCACTCATGATATATTCTCAACAGTTTTTTTCAACTTTTAAAATTTCTTCAAGGTGTGAAAGTCATCTAAATTTACTTCCACAGGTTAAGTCAAGAAGTTGATCAACATCTTTCAGCTATTAATTAACAACTAGTTTCCTTTTACAGACAAACTGTTGCTGCCTACATAATTAATATGATTTTCTTCCACAGTCAGCTAAAACAGACTCAAAGGTGACTTCTAAGACTGAAATTTCTTCAAACACCTTTGCTTTCTAGGATCTCAAGGACACACCATGACATACCTGATCCCAAGTAGCCTAATGCTTGCTACCCCTTTACAGACATCCCCCTGCTGGGGTGCCGCTTCTCTGTTGTGATTTTCCTACAGGTGCTCCCACAAGTCCAACAGAGACTTATAGAGCCTCCTGGAACCTGCCTAGGATGCCGTGCTGTCTTCTTACAGCCACACCGCCTGACTGCAGATTCCAGAGACGCGCTGAGATCCAGAGACACATCATCACCCTATAGCTTCCCAGGCCTTCCTTTGAAATCTAGGTGGAAGCCTCCACAACACTGTAACTCTTACATTTCTCATCTGTGAATGCCTACAAAAAATAGCATTAAAGTTTATTAACGATATTTACCACTTCTAATATCTAATGTCTAATATCTGGGTGTTGCCAGATAACTGTGGAGGTGGAGTTTAGACAGAATACTAACATTCCCATGTTTTGGTTTAATTAAAAAGAAAAATTAGAGACAGGTGACTGTGAAGCAGGAGTAGGGTCATCGTGAAATCTGGCTACTTCCTGCTGGCGTTGGGGGGTGGAGTGTCTTTAGGGGCAACCTAGAAGAATGGGTATGAGTGTTGTTTGTCTCGTCTTAGGAGAGCTGGCTGTTTTCTGCTGTCCAGGGTCTATGGAGCCATCTGAGGATAGGCCAGAAGGAGGTTGTTTCTCTGGAGCTGTTCTGGATGCACCTAGACTTGACAAGATCTGGATGGCATCTATTTGGTCCATGAGAAGTAGATCTGAGTGGGTTTCCTGTAGCTTATAAGTTTTTAAAACAGGTAACAGCATGAGTTAACAACATAAGCAGTCTTTAAGATGAACCTTTGTTGGATTGTGTAGTGTAATATTTTAGAGTTAAGCAAGTTTATAGGAGCTCAAATTATTTAGGACAGTGGGATAGCGAGAAGAGGAAATAGGAAGCATTTAATTGATGGCAGCTGAGTTTAGTTAATGAGGTAACAGATAATATCTGTGAAAGCTTAGCTGTCAATGTAGTCAGAAGTCTGAGAAATAGTAAACAATATTCTACCAGTTACATATTATTTTAAAAAAGTGACAGAGTCCACTTGTCAAAAGTTCCCATGGTCTCCATATCTCTGGGGCGAAGTCATTTTGCTACCAAGCATAGAAGACACAGGGCTTTTTCTCTGTGAAATGGATATGCATGACAGGAGAAACGACTTACCTTGGTTTTATCCAAGTCATTTGTCTCAGAGCATCCAGTTTAGCCCGGTGCTTTTGTTAGTGACTATATCATCACATACAATCTAGGCTGTATCTTCTAGGTATCCGGTATCCAGTATCCAAGTCTTCTGAAACCATCTTGGGTTAACTGTTAGAGGCTTTGGGAATTCTGTCGTCCATAAGCTTAAAAAATACTATCACCAGACTTCTGACAAGATTGAGAGCCATAAGGATTGGTTCTAACTGAATAGAATTTAATAGCAGTAGTAAAAATCTATCAAGATAGAGCCTTTCCTATCCGGTCTTAAGTAACTTTGATGGGTTGTGTAGGAAGAGAAAAGCACATTTTTGTATTAGCAAAGAAACATTTGGCTAGGACCAGAATAAGAAAGCTGAATCATAAGGCTGGTGGGGAGTTGGGGGGCACTGGCAGCAGGGTGGGACTTAGTGCCAACTCCAGAAGTCATTGCCCAGTGTCTCTGGTGGCTACAGTTTGCAGTGGGCAAGGAAAAGCAAGCATGTCCCATACCACAGCCAAGTTCATGTTAGTTGTTTTTGTAGCAGAAGGTACTGCTAGCACTCACTTTACAGGTCCCGGGCAGAGAGGGAGAGGGAACATTTAGGTGAAAGACCAGGGGTTATGACTGGACGTCCATACATGAATTTAAAAGGTGAAATGTGGAGATGTTGCTTGGGAAGAGCTCATAGCCTGAAAAGAGCCAGAAGTAGGAGTTTGACCCAGTCAAGGTGAAGTTCCTGTGACAGCTTGACAAGACTGAGTTTTAAAGAGTGGTTGGTTCTCTCTACCTTACCTGAAGATTGAGGATGATAGGGGATATGAAAATGCCAGAAGATGTCTAGTGCCTTAGATAGAGTCTGAGAAACTTGGGAAGTGAATTCAGGCCCATTGTCTGACTGGAGGGAGGTGGGGACACAAAAACAAGGGATGATCTCTCTGAGGAGGAGATCAGAGACTGTCTGAGACATTTGTTAGTTGTGGGGAAAGCCTCTACCCAGCCTGAGAAGGTGTCCACCAAGACCAGGAGATACTTGACACGTTTTACAGCAGGCATCTGGGTAAAGTCAAGTTGCCAGTGAGTTCCAGGAAGAGAACCTATAGCCTGATAGGTAGGAAAAGGGGTGCTACAATACCTTGAGTTGGGATCTGATGTCTGACAGATTTTGCAAGAAGCAGTGATAGATTTTAGGAAACTTAGGTCCTCAGGAGTAGGCTGTAGGTGGGTCTTAATGAAATAAGACAGCGCTTGGCTGTTAGGATGAAAGAGTTGGTGAAGATAGGTCAAAGTTTGATGAGTGTCAGAGGGTGTAGGTGGGGGTGTGGGTTGTAGTGTAAGAATCTCCTTGGGAGGGCGATATGAGTCTAGGGCCCTAAGGGCTGCAGCTCTAGCTGCCTCATCAGCTTGGTTGTTTCCCTTGGAGACTAGAGTCACCGTATGGTGGGATCTGCAGTGGACAATCCCAATAGCTGTGGGGAGATGGGAGGCCTTTAGCATGGCAATAATATGGTTTTCATTAGTTACTGATCCTCCTTTTGTGGTAAGTAACCCACGCTCCTTCCAGATAGCAGCATGGGACAGGAGGATATGGAAAGAATTTTGGAATCTGTGTAAATGCTGAGGGATTGTCCCTGTGCCAGCTGGAAAGCACAGGTAAGGGCTATTAATTCAGCCTGTTGGTTGGTGGTATGAGCAGAAGGGCCTGTGCCTCCACCACCTTGGTGTCTGACACTATGGCATAGCCAGCTTTCCTGACCTCTTGATGAAGAAAGGAGCTTCTATCTGTATACCAGGTAAAGGTGACTTGAGGCAATGGGCGCTCCTGTATGTGTGAAGGATGAGGTAATAGTTCTTCTAAGGTTTCAGTACAGGAGTGAGATAGAGAGTAGTCAGTGTTAGGTCTGGGAAGAAGATTAGAAATATTAAGAGGTGGGCATGATGGTAAGGTGAGAGTGGAGTCTTCTATTAGAGCTACCTGAAGAGAAAGAACCCTGCAGGGAGGTAGAGTCTGTAAGCCTTTATAAGTTAGGAGCTGTGATAGGTTGTGAGAAGAGAGGACAGTTATAGGTGATCTCAGGGTTAGTTTCTTTGATTTTTGAATGAGGAGTTCAGCAGCTGCTGAGGTACAAATACAATGTGCCCATCCCTGGATGGTTAGATGTAGTCTTTTTGACAAGTATGCTACGGATGCAAAAGATGGTCCCAGTTGTTGACCTAAGGCTCCTAGGGCAAGTCTCTCTTTTCCAGTTACGTAGAGGGAAAAAGGACGAGACAGGTCTGGGAGATGTTAGGCTGTGGCCTTAAGGAGAGCCTGTTGGAGACTTTGGAAGGGCTTAGTGACAGGTTTGAAAAGAGATTCGTGTGTGGGGCCTAATGCTGCTTCATATAAGGGACTAGAAAGTAGGGGAAAGGAAGGAATCCAGGAATGCAAAAAGCTAGCCATTCCTAGGAATGATAAAATCTCTTCCTTTGTATAAGGAACAGTTAGAGACTGCATCAGGTTCTTTCTATCTAAGGTAATAGCCTTGTGGGTTGGGGGGATTTCTAGTCCCAAATAGGTGACTTGAGAAGACAGTTGGACTTTAGAAGGTGAGACATTGTAGCCCTGACTGGAAAGGAAATTTAGAAGAGCAGCTGTGTCAGCTTGGCTAATTTCTAGGGAGGGGCTACAGAGAAGAAGAACATCATCTAAGTAAAGTACAATCTTATATCTAGTCAGAAGCCATGGCCTCTCCGAACAGACGTGGGCTGTCCTGGAATCCCTGAGGTAAAACAATCCTGGAAAGTTGGGTAGAAAATTGGGTGTCAGGATCTGTCCAGGTAAAGGCAAATATGTCCTGTGAATGGGTGTCTAGAGGGGTAGAGAAAGATGCATCCTTGATATCTAGGACTGAAAAATGAGAAGTCCTTGAGGGGATAGTAGAGAGAAGCATATAAGGGTTAGCTACAACAGGATGGAGGGGAACTACTGCAGAGTTAATGCGTCTGCGACCTTGACCCAGTTGATAGGTAACATTAGGTTTCTTAACTACCAGTATAAGGGTGTTAAAAGGGGAAGAGGTAGGTGGAAGGAGCTTTTTTCTTAAGAGGTCAGCAATGATAGGCTTAAATCCCCTGAGGCTCTGGAGAGAAAGAGGGTATTGGGTTTGGCAGATGTACCTGGTAGAGTCCAGTAACTGGATGAAAATGGGGGAATGATGTTTAGCAACAGAGGGGTTCTGGACATCCCAAACTCAGCGGTCCACCTGAGAAGCTGGTAAGGGAAATAACATGTTAGTGTTAGTAGGGTGATTGGCTAAAAAGAGGAGCAGAGGAACTGCTGGCGAGTTTGGGCTTAACTGAATTGGTGGAGCAAAGGAAATAGATGCTCCCAACTTTGCTAAAATATCTCTTCCTAATAAGGGGACAGGACATGTAGGCACTACCAAAAAGGAATGGTGTCAGTCTTGTACTGTCACAGCAGCCTGACAGCAAACAGCTGCTGCTGCCTGCAGCCAGCTGCATGGGTCTCACAGTTCCTGAAGTCTTCATATCCCGGGATTGAGCACCAATATTAGACTTTGGCGCATAGCTTGGAACACACAACACCATACCAAACAGTTCCAAAGGGGAGGGAGTTCACTCAGGGCAGAGGGCAAAGGTAGGGAGAGAAACAGGAGAAGATGGTAGAGAAAGAGGAGAGAAAGAGGAGAGAAGAAGAGGCTGGCCATGACCATGTGGAGAGAGGGGGAGGGAAGGCAGGAAGGGTGAGGAGAAGCTAGAGGCAAGAGAGTAAGAGAGTAAGAGAGAGAGGAGGAGGCAAGCAGCCCTTTTATAGTGGGCATGCCTGCCTGGCTGTTGCCAGGTAACTGTGGGGAGTAGCATACCTGGGTGTTGCCAGAGAACTGTGGAGGTGGAGTTTAGACAGAATACTAACAATTGTCCTATATACTATTTTCCATATGATCTCTGCTACTGCATACAATTTAGTGTTCATCAAAGATCTTGTCAAATTGTTTCTTGAACTAAAGGCAAAGGACAGTGAAAAACAAAATGTATAGATACATTAGAATTACATGGATAAGTTATAAGAGTACAATTGTCTTGAGATTTCTCAACTTAGAAATTCTCAGATGAATCTAGCTTGTGTCTAGTTGGTAAAAAACAAAACCAAAAATAATCAGGACAAGTGGTATTTAGCCCATTGATGCCAAGTTTACAAAATATTCTAAAAGAATGAATGTAATTTCTCATATTCTAATAATTAATTGCCTCCATATTTGCTGAAAACAAACGCAAATTTCTTACTTTAAAAAGCTCTCAAGCCAGGCAGTGGTGGAGCTCACCTTTAATCCCAGCACTTGGGAGGCAGAGGCAGGCAGATTTCTGAGTTTGAGGCCAGCATGGTCTACAGAGTGAGTTCCAGGACAGCCAGGGCTAAACAGAGAAACCCTGTCTCAAAAAACATAAACAAACAAACAAATCTCTCAACAGTGTTATAGATAAAAGAAAATGCCATTAATATGATAAAGAACACATAACAACTTTGTGTTAACATTCATCACATTTACTGGTTAATGACTGGATGTTTTTCCTTAACATATTAATAATCATGTGTGTCCACTTGCATTATTTCTGTTTAGCAGTCTACTAACTGTATAGCCTGTGCAATGAGTCAAGGAAAGGAAACTCAATACATTCAGACTGGAGAAGAAAGTAAAACTGTACTTATTCCTACTCAATAATATTATCAACCTAAGAGAAACCTATCTTCTACCAAAAAATAAGGAATAATGAGTAAGTTTATCATGATATATCTTCAGGATGAGAATTTAGTTTAAAAAATGTATTGTGTTGAGCAGAGTGTCTGTGTTTGTGTATATGTAACAAGTAAAGAAAAAGAGGCAGAGGCAATGAATTTGGTGAGAGAGATCAAGAGAGGTAGAGATTAAAGAAAGGGGTTGGAGACAGTAAAATGAAAGTAGCAATTTTGTAATTCTATTTTAATTTCAATTTTTAAAAAAATAACCCACATTGCTGAAACTCTATTGTATACTATGCAGTAGAACATAGTAAATGAAACAAAGAGGCATATGTTTACATAAGCAATTAATTTTTAACAAATATGTAAAGTCACGTAAGGGAAGAAAGGGTAGTTTGGGAAAATAATTTGAGTCTGCAATATAGATATATTAGTAAAATTAATGTCTTGTGTGCATGGCCCACAGTTGAATGCCTAGAACTATTTTAAAATCAAGTATAGCAGCATGAATCAATGCATTCAAGTGGTTAAGAAAGTAGGATGAAAATTTCAAGCTGATCTTCAGGTACATAAAAAGTTCAGAGAAAGTCTGGAAAATGTGAAATCTTGTCCCACCAAGAAAATCATGCTTTGGCATTTGAAAAGCCATGTGCAAATAATGGCATAAGCAAGCAAGAAAACTATTATTACTATGTCACAGGCAAAAATCACTCCAAACAATCATATAATTTAGAATGAGTAAAAAAAATATAATTTCATAAAATAAAAAATTGATAAAATAAAACAGGAAAGTAAATATTCATGACCTTGGTTTAGGGAATGGTGCTTAGATACAGCATTTGAGGCATTATTTATAGATATAGCATTGGAGGTGTTATCTTTAAAATAACTGCTGAAGAAAACTTTATCAAACTAATCTTTAGGCTAAAGATTTTAGGAATCTAAACTCTAGGCTAGAACAAGGAAGTAGGCGTGGTCTGGGCCTGAGCACAGAGCAGGTCCCAGGCAGCAGCTCTGTACCCAACCCCACAAAACCCAGAGGAAGAGGGCCTCCCAGGAGCTTTAACCCGGGCAGTATCTCAAGTAAGGAGACAGCAACACCCTCCCCAAATAGGGAGTAACTGGGACCCAGTGGGACCCAGGAATTCACTCCTGGCCTGGAGCCAGGGTTCTTTCTGGTCTGGGCTTGAGCACTCAGCAGGAAATCGGGAGTCAGCTCTGCACCCAATCTCATGGAACACAGAGGAAGCAGGGCTACCAGGAGCTCTATCCCAAGCAGTAGAGCAGTAACTTAGGCAAGGAGGCAGCAACACTTGCCCCAAATAGGGAGTTACCAGGACCCATGGAGGACCCAGGAATTCACTCCTGACCTGGATCACTTGTTCCTTCTGGTCTCCACCTGAACACCGAGCAGATCTTGGGCCTCAGCTCTAACCCTAACAGCAAAACCCATCCCAAATATTTCTGACACAACCAAGATAATAGGAAAGACAGGCTCCAGTCACAGACAGTGCAGATAGCAACAAGGCGATCCAGATGGTGAAAGACAATTGCAAGAACATAAGCATCAGCAACCCAAGGCACTTGGCATCATCAGATCCTAGTTCTCCCATGTTAGAAAGTCCTGAACTCCCCATATCACCAGGAAAACAAGAGCCAGATCTAAAATCACTTCTAACGATGATGATAGAGGACTTTAAGAAGGACATAATTAACACTCTCAAAGAAATGAGGAGACCACAGGTAAACAGGTAGAAGCCCTTAAAGAGGAAACAGAAAAATCCCTTAAAGAATTACAAGAGAACACAACCAAGCAGTTTAAGGAATTGAACAAATCCATCCAGGACATAAACATGTAAGCAGAAACAATAAAGAAATCACAAAGGGAGACTACCGTGGGGATTGAAAACCTAGGAAACAAATCAGGAGTCATACATGCAAGCATCACCAACAGAATACAAGAGATAGAGGAGAGAATCTCAGGTGCAGAAGATACCATAGAAAATATTGACACAACTGTCAAAGAAAACGCAATATGCAAAAAGTTCTTAACTGGAAACATCCAGGAAATCCTGGAAACAGTGAGAAGACCAATCCTAAGGATAATTGGTATAGAAGAGAATGAAGATTCCCAACTTAAAGGGCCAATAAATATCTTCAACCAAATTAGAGAAGAAAACTTCCCTAACCTAAGGAATGAGATGCCCATAATCATACAAGAAGCCTAGAGAACGCCAAATAGACTAGAAGAGAAAAGAAATACCTCCCTTCACATAATAATCAAAACACAAAATGCACAAAACAAAGAATTTTAAAAGCAGTAAGGGAAAAAGGCCAAACAGCATATAAAGGCAGACGTATCAGAATTACACCTGACTTCTCACCAGATACTATCAAAGCCAGAAGATCTTGGACAGATGTTATACAGATCCTAAGAGAAGGTAAATGCCAGCCCAGGCTACTATACCTAGCAAAACTCTCCATTACCATAGATGGAGAAACCAAGATATTCCACGACAAAATCAAATTTACACAATATCTTTCCACAAACCCAGCACTACAAAGGATAATAGCAGGAAAGCTCCAATACAAGGAAGGTAATTATATGCTAGAAAGAGCAAGAAAATAATCCTCTTCCAATAAACCCAAACGAAGATAAACACAATAACAATGCCTCCACTATTAGCAAAAATACCAGGAAGCAACAATCCCGTCTCCTTAATATCTCTTAACATCAATGGACTCAATTCCCCAATAAAA
>NW_021614552.1:8195-15457 GCF_004785775.1 Grammomys surdaster | reverse complement strand
TCCTTTACCGGATAAAGAGGTTTCTTTTTTGGGGCCTTTTCTCCTTTTCTACGTTCCTCTCCCAGGGCGTCCTTTCCCTCATCTTTCGCTTCCTTGGACTGTGTGTCTTTGGAAGGGTTTTTTTTCTTAGACATGCCTTTTTTTTTCTTTTTCTTTCTGAGCTCCCTTTTTTTTCTGAACTCTTAAGTGCTTCTTTCCCTCTGTTTCTGACATGCTGGCCTGCAATCCGTCTACCACTCCCTGGGCCGCCGCTACAGTTGAGCGGCTTCTCTCATCCTGCAAAACCAGAAGGAGGAGGACGAGCACTGCCTGGGGAGGGAGACGAAATAAATCAAGTCCAAACATATCTCTCAGAGAGGTTTACCTTGTCCTACGGTTCTGGATTAACTCCACGCGTGGAGGGTCTTCTTAAACAGCACCGGCGATGGTGGATTCTCCCGGGTTTCTCGGCACCAACAGTGAGGCGCGCATGTAATCGTCTCGCCAGCAAGAACGCACACGCACACACATCAAGATCCTTCCGTAGGAACACGTTTATTCCCAAAAAACAAAATGGTGGAAGAAGACGCCCAGGCCCGGGAAAGCACTGCTTATATACCCTTAGAGTGGTGTATTCACCTCTGATTGGCTGCTTACTCATTGCGCGCCAAAACGCCGTGGGATTTGCTTTAACTTTGGCGGGCTTTTACCATGGCACATGCGCAATTTACTTGTCTACTAGGAAAAATACCGGATGTCAGCGCCGTCTTCCAATGGCGGATTTTGCCAGCACCCGCCGCGGCTTCCTACAAGAAACAGTGATCATGTACTGTTCACATAATTGGGTTTAATGCCTTCCTTTTATTTTGACTATTTGTGTTTATTGTGTTGCTTGTTCCCTGATTATTTGCATCTATTGTTTAGCTAGACCCTCAACCTAGAACTGATCTTAATACATGCATGTATTCAAAATGGTATAAAAGCATATAGGAGGAGGGGGGATGGGATAGGAGGTTGTAGGAAGGGGAAATGGGGAAAGGGGATGACATCTGTATTGTAAATAAATAAAATATCCAATATAAAAATAATAATAAAAAAGAAAAAAAATAAATCCGCCCAAAATGTAGATGGGCATAAATGGTCCCCCTGGTCATGGTCTTTCCTCACCCTCAAAGAGATGTTCTACAATAAACCGTGTCAGTTTTCTTTTTTAAAAAGAAATTAATCAAAAATGTTTTTATTATTATTTTTATTATCTTATTAATTTTTATTTTTTAATGATTTATTTACTTTTAATCTTTTAGCTTTTCTTTTTTTTTACTTTTTAAAATTTTTTATTGGATATTTTATTTATATTTCAGATGCAATTCCCTTTCCCCATTTCTCCCTGACCCAGGAATCCCCTATCCCATCCCCCTTCCTCCTGCTTCGATGAGGATATGCCCAACCCACCATCCCACTCCCTCCTCCCCACCCAAGGTTTCCTCCACCATGGGGCATCCAGCCTTCACTGGACCAAGGACTTCCTCACCCATCTATCCCTGACACTGTCATCCTCCCCTACATATACAGCTGAAGTCATGGGTCCCTCCCTATGTGATCCCAGGCTCATGGTTTAGACCTTGAGAGTTCTGGTTGGTTGGTATTGTTGCTCTCCCGATGGGGCCACAAACGCTTTCAGCTCCTTCAGCTCTTTCTCTCTAACTCCTCCATTGGAACCCCATGATCAGCTCAATGCTTAGCTGTGAGCATCTGCCTCTGTATATTTCAGGCTCTGGTAGATCTCTAAAGAGACTTCTATTTCAGGCTTAGTTGTCATTTTTCTAACTGCAAAAAAGAAGGAGGAGGAGGAGGAGGAGGAGAGGAAGGGGAGGGGAAGGGGAAGGGGAAGGGGAAGGAGAAGGAGAAGGAGAAGGAGAAGGAGAAGGAGAAGGAGAAGGAGAAGGAGAAGGAGAAGAAGAAAAAGAATGGATACAGAAAATGTGGTACATTTGCACAATGGAATACTACTCAGCTTTTAAAAACAATGAATTTATAAAACTTGGAGGTAAATGGATGAAACTAGAAAATATCACCTTGAGGTAACCCAATCACATAAGAACACACAAGATATGTATTCACTGCCAATTGGATATTAGTCCAGAAGCTCATAATGCCAAAGATACAACCCATAGACCATATGGAGCTTTGGAGAAAGGAAGACCAGAGTGTGGAAGCTTCATTCCTGCATAGAGGGGGGAACAGGGTGATCTCTGGAGCTGTTGCTAGGGAAGATATGGGAGGGAGAGAGGAGGGGGAGAGGAAAACGGGGAACAGCATCAAGTACTGGAGGGGATGGGAGAGAGGCACAGAGGGTCAGAAATTGAATAAAAATATGTAGCCATGGGGGACGAGGAACTGTGGGTAGCCACTGGGGGGTCCCAGATGTCAAGTTTGAAAGAGGCTCCCTGGATCAATCCAGGATGACTTTAGCTGAAATACCCAACAAAGGAGAGATACAACCTGTAGAGAGCACCTCCAGTAGATAGGCATGGCTCCCAATTGAGGGATGGGGCCTCCCACTCATCACAAAGTTTTTAACCCAGAAATGTTTCAGTCTAAAGGAAAGAAAAGGACAAAAAATGAAGCAGAGACTGAAAAAAGGGCCATCCGGGAACCATCCCCACTTCGGGATTCATCTTGTCTGCCTAGGCTGGGGCTGGAACTGCCACCCACACCTCATTTCATATCCTTGTAATAGCCTGAAACCATGCTGCAGCCCTAGCCAGTGACATATAGGAAGACCCTGGGTTTTCCCTGTTAGCCTGTGAAGTAAAGCTTCAGGGGATTTTTGTACTAGCTCAGTTCTTGCCCTCCTGTGTCTGCCTATCAGGGGACTGCTCATCCCATTCTGAACCTCGTAGAAACCAATGTTCCTTCTCATCATCTACCCAGTCTTCCCTTCCTCCACCTCCCCCCACCAACTCCTGCTACACCCTCACAGACTGAGAGAGACATGCATATTTTCTCATCTGATTGATTTTATTATCACCATCATACAACTTTTATCAGGCAAAGTGTGTCCTTAGCAGCCTGACCATGGGCCAGCTCCTAGACCCATTCACTGATGTTTCGTAGGTCTTTGTACCCACTTGGGGCCTAGGAGCTGGCCATGTCTTCATCATGAACTGTGGAGCTTTCAGGGCAACGTGAACCTTCTGAAGGTGGTAAGAAGGTGGTGTTCTCATTCATTTGGTTATGTACTAGGAGTGTAGGAGCTGGAGCTGGACATGGAGCTGGAGCTGGAGCAGGAGGAGCAAGAGCCAGAGCTGGAGCGACGTTTCTAAATTCTTGATGAAATCTTACTCTAACGCATATTTCCGATTTTTCTCCACATGCTGGTGTAAGGCTTCTCTCCGTCTTCTCTGTGATCTGAAATAATTACATACTAAATTCACAAGGGCACAGGTTTTAGAGAAAGAATGTCGATGGGGATTCACGAAAAGGGACAGAGATAGATGAGAAATTTATAGCAGGTCTGAGAATATCGTAGGGGAAAGGATGGCCTCAGAAGGGGTACAATGAGCTTAGTCGAGACCTCTCACCTTAGCAACCTTTCTGAGATGAGAGGTACTCTGGGTCTTGTTCATGTGTTTAGATCTCCTCCTCTGTTGTGATCCTTTCCCTTTCTTCTGCCTGGATTTCCCAGCAGCAGCACCAGGCTTAAGGACTTTCTTAGAGGTGCTTGCCATAGTTTGCTCTTCCACCAACTGGCCCCAGAGCTCTGAGCTCCCTGCTTACCTACCTGTCAGAACAATGGTCGGCCACACCCTCAGCCTTTATTGGTCAGCAAAGTCCTCCCTAGCCAATGGCAGCTAAGCAGTGGCTGAGACCTCACAAAGCCCTACCTCTGACCCCTTTGAGGACATGTAACCTATGCCAGGTATGTTTTGAAGGCAGATATACTTTCTATCTCTCTTAATTAATATTATTATTTCTGTGATGGAACACCATGACCAAAAGCAACCTGGGAAAAAAGAGGGTGTATTTCAGCATATAATTCCAGGTAACTCTCACTAAGGAAGTCAGAGAAAGAACTTAAACAGGGCAGCAACTTTGAGGCAGGAGTTGATGAAGTGATCAAGGAAGAGTTCTGCTTTCTTGGTTGCTCCCCATTGCTTGCTTGCTCAGTTTTCTTTTTTAAAAAAAAATAAATAAAATTAAAAACAAAATAAAAACAAAAGATATAATCCAGGGTTACCAAACCAGGAGTGACCCCATCAGCAATGGGCCAGCCCCATCCACAATGGACTAATTCTCCATAATTAATTAGTAATTAGGAAAATATTCCACAGGTGTATCTGCAGCCGATCCTATGGTGGCATGCACTTAATTAAGGATCCCTCCTTTGAGATGACTTTAGCTATATCAAGTTTACATAAAACTATCCAGAACAATTGACTCCTTGTCAAGATGTTACTCAAACATATCACCATTAAGCAACAACTTTTCTTTATCATTTGTCCCATGGATCTCACATTAAAAACATAAGTAAGTTTAAAAAGTCCCACGTTTTTAAAATTCAAATACATTAAAAGTAGAGCCCCTTTCAGATATCCAATCTCTTAAAAATTCAAAATCTTTTTAATAAGTTCAAACTTTCGCAACTGTGTCCTCCTGTAAAAATCAAAATTGTTAAATACTCTCTTAGTTTAAGAAGAAAGAACCAGGCATGGTCACAATCAGATCAAAGCCAAAGCAAACTCTCAGCAGTGTAAATAATGCAAACCCCAATGTCTGGAAGTCTCTCGTGATCTTCTGTGTTTCTCCAAGTGTTGAGATCACTCCTGACTCTTCCCTCTGTAGCATGCACAGCTTGTCTTCTAGACTCTTTCTAGCTTGACTCCTCTGCAGTTGCTGTTCTTGATGGTCATCCTATGGTACTGGCCTCTCCAATACACTTGAGCTGTTAAAGTCAAAGGGCTTGATGATGTAATTCCTTAATTGATTAAGTATTTGAAGTAAATCTGCATAGTAGCAAGATACCTAGTGTGTGGTTAAATAATGCGATTTGGCCAAGGTTTAGGAAGATTTCCTTCTATAAAATGAAAGCATGAACATACACAAAGTTAATCTATAAAATAACCTCATAAAATAAAAATTTTTATATAATTATCATGCAGTAACTTTTCATCAGGTTCATATGTCAGACCTGGAAAATCTTCAAGACATTCAGATCTTCATATGATCTAGTTTTGCTTGTAAAATCACTAACCATATTTCCCTTTTTAGATGTTAATGATAACCATTTCCAAAAATTTTCCTGTTTCTCTCCTTTCATATTTTATTTTCCATGGAACCTTTGTTTTATCAAAATAGCATTATTAACATAGAAATTTAGATAGTAAATCATTCAGTTTCTTTATGCCCAAAGCCTCAAAATCAATGTAAACATGTAAAATTCATAACATAAATAGAAATGTATCTTTTGTAAATCTCTCATACTCCCTTTGTGTGTGTGTGTGTGTGCACATGTGTAAGAATACCACTAATTTCCATATATGTAGACTCAAAGAAGCCATGATGTAGCCATGATATAAAACCGTCTACTAATTTTACTAACAACTATTTTATTATATGGTATTTGAATATATTACTTTTAATTAAACATATTGAGGTTATTTATGATTTGAAAAATTATTGGCATATATAAGTATTTCTTTCTGGTCATATACTTTTTCATGACCTAATTAAATCTACCACTATTTATGTCCATACTTTGTGTGACGAACGGAGTGTTGATCATTCAGTCCTTAAATAATATTAAAACAAATATGTTTCCTTCAATAATTTCTGTCAAACTCTACATATAATCTATTCTCCCATTCTATAGGTTGCTGGTTTGTCCTATAACTGCCTTCTGTCTTACAGAATCTTTCTATTTTCATAAGGTCCCATTTACCAATTGTTGATCTTAGAACCTGAACCACTTGTCCAGACCCCTGGGAGTTCCTAGACACTGAGCCACCAACCAGGCAGCATACAGGAGATTGTCTGTGGCCAGCAATATGTATATAGCAGAGGACTGCCTGGTCTGGCCCTAGTGGGAGAGGATGCACTGAGTCCTTGAGAGACCTGAGGCCTCCAGGAAGGGGAAGGCCTTGTGGAAGAGGAGCATCCTATCAGGGACAGGAAGAGGAAAAATGGGTTGAGGAACTGTGGGAGGGTGAACCAAAAAGGGAGGCAAAGGCTGGACTATAAATTAGTTAATTAATTAATTAAAATGATGAAAAATACGAACTAAAAATGTCTATTCTCTTCTGTTATATGAAAAGCCATTGGATCACACTAAATGAGTAGGTTACAGAATATTTGAATTATATAGTTCAATAATATTTTTTTAAATAATTTCTGTGAACTTTAAAATACAATGTAGTCATTGGGTTTCGTGTTGTGTTTTGCAAGTTGTAATATTTTAATGTTATTTATGAATAGCAGCTTTAATTCTTTACATCATACATAAATAATAAAGCTGAAGTTTAGAAATACTAATCTGTTCATCTAAGTAAATATTGCCAGTTTATGGTGGATTCAGGATCCCTGTTGATTCTATTTGACTCTGAATTCTGTTTATTTCACTTCACCACAAGATCTTTGTCCCTCTCTACCTAGTACAAGGTGTGCTTGATCATTTCTTCAAATTATCTGAATTAAAGTATAAAATTTACATTTTTTTCTCATTTCATAGATTCTAAATATCTGTTTATAGCTAGAGACTGGAAGGATCAACAGTGATCAGTTAAGAAAAGTTCTTATTGCTTTTGCTGTGGGAAGTGGAGTTAAATCAGCTCTTCCAAGAATGTTGAAGTCATACAGTAATGCTTAATTTGTATTTTTCCTTGTATGCCTCACAAATGTAAGCAAAGATATCTAGACTTGATTGCTTCCTTGGAATGAATCAATATGTGAGATTTGTTGAGAGTTCTTTCCTCTATATGCTGGTCTCCTCACACTCTTCTGTTGCATCATTAAAATGATTTTTCTCTAGGCTTCCAAGAATTACTGAAGGATGACATCAGACAGCCTAAAGGGGCTCCCCTATATCCAAACCTGGCCTTCCCAGACAATGTGGTGCTCAATGCCATAAGAAATGTTTCACCCCGGGCCCAAACTAGAACACATACAGGGCCATCAGGGGCCTAGTTTCCACACTAGAGGAAACACAGTGAATAGATACATAGAAACAGAGGGAGAGAAAGAGAGAGAGAGAGAGAGAGAGAGAGAGAGAGAGAGAGAGAGAGAGA
>NW_021614552.1:0-8185 GCF_004785775.1 Grammomys surdaster | reverse complement strand
AGAGAGAGAGAGAGAGAGAGAGAGAGAGAGAGAGAGAGAGAGAGAGACAGAGACAGAGACAGACAGAGAAAGACAGAGAGACAGAAAGAGAGACAGAGAAAGAGACAGAGAGAGACAGAGAGAGATAGAGAGAGAGAAAGAGACAGAGAGAGACTGAGAGAGACTTAGAGAGAGAATGGAAAACAGAATGGGAGAGAGAATGGGAGAGAGGTAGAGACAGAGACAGACAGAGACACAGAGACAGAGAGAAAATCTGGTCTCCCAGGTTTCTAGGATCCTAGACTGTCCATCTGTTTATTCCAAAACCATGTCTATTATACCAGAAATCCGTCTTTTAAACCTTTATCCTGGCTCATCTCCCTGGATGTTAGGGAAGGTAAGCTAGTCAGGAGAAGCTGTGCCTATGATGCCTGTTTGTGTGTCAGGCATCAGAGCCAGGAGGTTTTCAAGGGACACAGCATGGAGGGTTCCCTGGCAGCCTAGGCTCTTTTGGACACCTTAGAGACTAGAGCATACTCTGGCTATTTCTACTGACTTTGAGCCAGAGCCAAGACTCTGTCTAGGCTCCTTGCCCCCATGGGGCACGCAATGAGGTTGCTTGCATAGGATGATGGGGGATACTCCCAGACCATTGAAGGGTTCTGGGGACTTGGGTGGTTTACTGACAGGTCTTGGATTCCTATGCCTACCTGAAGCACAGCTCCAGGAGAGAGCATTTTCTTTAAAAAGTAAGAAAAAATGCAAGCCAGAGATAACAACCATAGAGCTAGGAACGGATTGAGGTGGGGCTGAGGTTGGAAGGGCGGACATTAACTGCTTAAGATCTCTGGCCAAAAAAGCTACAAAGTCCTGAGATGCTGAGACATCTCAAAGAAGCAGGATCGCCTGTACCCACATTCTGACTCTCTGTGTATAAATAAGCAGATGTGGGGTTGGGAGGGTGTCCTGTGAGGCTGATTCTGGGTAGCCTCAAGCAAAAGTAAGAGGGACCCGGATCGTCCTCCTTTACAGGGATGGGCAGGACAAATCTCCCACAAGTACCCAGCTGCATCCCTGGCTGCAAATACCTGTGTAGAGAGGTCCCTTGACCCTGTGCAACCTAAGATGTCTGCCTGCACTGCACTCAGGACCTGGAAGGCTGTGCTTCCATAGTCAGGCTAGCCAAACCCACTGTCACTGACCCTGTCCTCTTATCACCAGGATCCTTCTTGCTCACAGACCTCTCCTGGGCCAAGAAGCCCTCAGGAGGCCTTAGTCCCACCTGTGCAGCCAGAATAGATTAGCTCCCAAGCAGGTCTGCCTCCAGTTTCACAGAGGCACTGGGACATGCAGGCAGAATCGTTTGAGACAATTCTGCTTGATGGCAGTAGAGCACCGAGATGCCAACTGCTACCTGTATGAGAGCTCTCCCTCTGCCCTTCCTTAGGCAAAAAATGCCAGCAGCTACCACCGGTCTCCAACATGTCAGCCAAGCACTAGAATTTCCACTAGCCTGAAATGGATGTCCATGCAGGACACTGTGGATGCCAAAGACTTGGTATTGGATGCTGGATGATGTTGGGTGATGTGTCTGTCTGTCTGTGTGTGTGTGTGTGTGTGTGTGTGTGTGTGTGTGTGAGCGTGTCTTGGCATGTTCTTTCATCAGCCAATAAGGTTAAGGAATATAGATGAGGGTACCTAAGTTTAGGGGGGCACGAGTGTGGGGATGGCAGAGAGGGAAGGGTCACCGATCACAAGGCACTACTCAACTGCAGGGCAATTGCCAGCCACTGAAGGCTGCAGAAGGAGGGTGGTGAGCTCAAAGAGGCTTGAGGAGATACTTGCAAAGGACCTTCAACTTAAACCCCATGCCAATCTGGTCCATAGCGGTGGAGCCTCAAAAACAAACTCTTTGACTTGAGGACCAGGAGCTGACATCAACCACTCAGTGCCCAGCGAGGCCACTGGGACTGTGACGGGCCCAAAGATTGATCCAGCACCTGCCTGCATGACCCCTCAAACATGGGTGTCCCCTAAAGCTGACAGTCAGTTCTCTTCTTGGGGAGACCGACTCCCTGGTTCCTGGGCACACTGTCACAAGTAGCCAGGTCAAGGCATCCAGCAAAGGAGGTCCTCCCAGGATGACCCTGGACTGGTAGGGCACCAGGGTGGTGGTGTCAGTCAGCTCTGGGAAAAGGGCAAGATGAACAGAGGCCACACTAGCTAGGGATGGGAAACCAATCACCTCCATGGAACACAAGGCCCAACACTGGCTTACCACCTAGCAACAGGTGGCTCTGCAGTGGACCCAGGGAAATGGGTATGCTGCTCTGTGTGTCCCTGAGGCCCTCAGTTTCCCTGGCCTGAGCCTGGAGTGAGGGGCGAGGTGAAAAGAAGCCCTCCACACGCCCTCCGAAAAACTTGGTCTACTTACTGGGGCACACAGGTTGATATCTCAGGTACTCCTCAATATGGGTTCTGGTTGATACAGCCCCTGAACGTCATGCAGGTTTCTGACCACCTCAGAGACACAGAGGGGTTTGCTACCCACTTCTACAATCTCGACTGCAGGCCACCTAGCACCCTGAGCTGAGGAAAAGGAGTTATCAAAAGAAGAAGTGAATAAACCATCCCAACATGTCCCCTTGACAACCAGGCCCTGGCCTCTAGCTCCCAATTGTAAGCACTTAATTTGTCAGCATCTCCATGCGACCAGGAAACCAGGCAACCATTATGATATAATTCCAGCTCCCTCACAATCTCTCCCCTATCAATAACACTACACCCCACCTTCACAACACTCCATCCATTCACCAACCACCACAGAGCACTGAGGGGATACTTTACTCTCCTTCCTTCTTCCAAAGTCCCCTGGTCACTCTCACTATGGATCCTTCTTTCTGTATCCCAGTACACACCAACCTACCTAACTGTGCAGGTTCTAGACACTCATGAAACTCAGAGCTCTCCTAAGGGATTCAAGTGGACCCAAGATGACAGCCACCAAGAAATAAAACTCAATGACCATTTCTCAATTGAACCACCAGGATCCTTGCAGTGCAACCCCTCCCATCACCAACTCCTCTTAGACTAATTCACACCAAAGACCTCTGAGGGTGCCCATTGTAAATTCTCAAGGTTCCTTCAAACTTTCTACCTGAGTGCTCACTAACACAGGATGACAACTGGCTGGCTACCCACCTAAACATCTATCTGTCTGTCTATCTATCTATCTATCTATCTATATATCTGTCTGTCTGTCTGTCTGTCTGTCTGTCTGTCTGTCTGTCTATCCGTCCATCTACCTACCTACATAAGTAATTATATACCTACCTACTTACCTAGCAAACAACCTAGATGTTTATGGACACATCTCCTACTCTCTCCTTTTGACTTGCGAATGAATACTCTTCCAGGTATATTTTCCAGGGCAGAAGTGCTTTTCTTTTTACCACTTGATGTGTGCCATGGTCCTTTGAGCAAAGCTTTTTACTATCCACAAGCAAGCCTTCCTTTCATGAGCAGTGAGAGTCTCCAGAAGTCCACCCCTGCACAGCCCTTAAGTCACAGCTCCTGGAAAGAGAGCCCTCTAACAAGCTCCAAGACAGAAGCCTGCCCTTGCTTTCCACTTCTCCCTCCCTACCAAGCTTCCTGGAGGCATCTACTCTGATACAACAAAGAGAGATCTCCCTATCCAAGCAGGCCGACTCTCAAATCTTAGATGTGCAAGGCCGCCTGCAACCCTAAGGAAGGATGCTTCCTGCCACCCTCCATATTATTTCTTACCAAGAAATTCTCTCATCAATCCACCAACATACAAGTACTATCAGGAACAACTCCCCTGCTGTCCCCCTGGGACCTTTCTACACCTTTTGTCCACCCGACCTATGGTCTGGACATGCATACACCATGGTCTGGACATGCATACACCAGTGAGGTGGGGCTGAGGTTGGCAGGGAGGGCAATAACTACTTAAAGATCTCTGGCCACAAAAGCTACCGAGTCCTGAGATGCTGAGACATCTTACAGAAGCAGGATCGCCTATCCCCACACTCTGACTCTCTGTGTGTTATTAATAAGGCGAGGTGGGGTTTGGGGGGTTGTCTTTGAGGCTGTTTCTGGGGAGCCTCATTCAAAAGTAAATGGATCCCAAATCATCCTTTACAGGGATGGGCAGGACAAATTGCCCACAAGTACCCACATGGAGCCCTGGCTGCAGATGCCTGTGTAGAGAGGTCCCATGACCCTGTGCAACCTAAGATGTCTGCCTGCACTGCACTGAGGACCTGGAAGGCTGTGCTTCCATAGTCAGGCTAGCCAAACCCACTGTCACTGACCCTGTCCTCTGGTCAGGTGGATCCTGCTTGCTCACAAACCTCTCCTGGGCCTAGAGGCCCTCAGGAGGCCCTAGTCCCACCTGTGCAGCCAGAATAGAGTAGCTCCCAAGCAGGTCTGCCTCCATGTTAACAGAGGCGCAGGGACATGCAGGCAGAATATTTAAACAATTCTGCTTGATGGCAGTAGAGCACCGAGATGCCAACTGCTACCTACATGAGAGCTCTCCCTCTGCCCTTCCTTAGGCAAAAAATGCCACCAGCTACCACCGGTTTCCAACATGTCAGCCAAGCACTAGAATTTCCACTAGCCAAAGATGGGTGTCCATGCAGGAAACTGTGGATGCCAAACACTTGATTTTGGATGTTGGTAGTTGTTGTAGAAATTTGGTGTGTGTGAGTGTGAGTGTGTGTGTGTGTGTGTGTGTGTGTGTGTGTCTGTGTATGAGCCTGCTTTATCATGTTCTCTAATCAGCCAATAAGGTTCAGGAGTATGGATGAGGGTACCCAAGTTTAGGGGGACAGGTGAGTGGG
The DNA here is from genome assembly GCF_004785775.1 of Grammomys surdaster. Taxonomy (NCBI): domain Eukaryota; kingdom Metazoa; phylum Chordata; class Mammalia; order Rodentia; family Muridae; genus Grammomys; species Grammomys surdaster. The sequence goes on along the minus strand of NW_021614552.1, from coordinate 3,338 downwards.
GATGGCAGAGAGGGAAGGGCCACCCATCACAATGCACTCCTCAACTGTAGGACACCTGCCAGGTAGTGAGAGCTGCAGCAGGAGGCTGGTGAGCACAAAGAGGCTTGAGCAGGTACTTGCAAAGGACCTTCCACCTACATCCCATGCCAATCTGGTCCATAGGGGTGGAGCCTCCAAAACAAACTCTTTGACTTGAGGACCAGGAGCTGACATCAACCACTCAGTGCCCAGCCAGGACACTGGGACTGTGGAGGGCCCAAAGATTGATCCAGCACATGCCTGCCTGACCCCTCAAACATGGGTGTCCCCTAAAGCTGACAGTCAGTCCTCTTCTTGAGGATAAAGACTCCCTGATCCCTGGGCACACTGTTTCAAGTTGCCAGGTCAAGGCATCCAGCCATGAGGCTGTCCCAGAATGACCCTGGACTGGGAGGTCACCAGGGTGGTGGTGTCAGTGAGCTCTGGCCAAAGGGAAAGGTGAACAGAGGCCACTTGAGGTAGGGGTGGGGAACCAATCACCTACATGGAACACAAGACCCAAAACTTGCTTCCCGCCTAGCAGCAGGAGGAACTGTAGTGGACCCAGGACAATGGGTAGGCTGCTCTGTGTGTCCATTGGGCCTTCAGTTTCCCTGGCCTGAGCCTGGAGTGAGGTGAGAGATGAAAAGCAGCCCTCCACACACCCTCCAAAACACTTTGTCTACTTGCCTGTGCACAAAGGTTGATATCTCAGGTACTCCTCAGTATGAGTTCTGGTGGATACTGCGCCTGAAAGTCACCCAGTTTTCTGACCATCTCAGAGGCCCAGAGGGATTGGATACCCACTTCCACAATCTTGCCTGCAGGCCCCCTAGCACCCTGAGCTGAGGAAAAGGACTTATCAAAAGAAGGAGTGAATATTCCATCCCAACATGTCCCCTTGACAACCAGGCCCTGGCCTCTGGCTCCCAATTCTAAGCACTTACTATGTCAGAATCTCCAGGCGACCAGGAAACCAGGCAACCATTATGATATAATTCCAGCTCCCTCACAATCTCTCCTCTGTCTATAAACCTACACCCAAACTTAACCATACTCCAGCCCTTCACCAACCACCACAGAGCACTCAGGGGATACTTTAATCTCCTTCCTTCTTCCAAAGTCCTCTGGTCACTCTCACAAGGATCCTTCTTTCTGTATCCCAGTACACACCAACCTAACTAATTGTGCAGGGTCTAGACACTCATGAAACTCAGAGATCTCCGAAGGGATTCAAGTGGACCCAAGATGACAGGCACCTAGAAACAAAGCACAATGAACATTTCTCACTTGTACCACCAGGATCCATGCAGCACACCCACTCCTGTCACCGACTCCTCCTAGACCAATTCACATCAAGGACCTCTGAGTGTGCCCATTGTAAATTCTCAAGGTTCCTTCAAACTTTCTACCTGAGTGCTCACTAACACAAGAGGACAACTGGCTGGCTAGCCACCTATTCATCTATCTATCTATGTATCTATCTGTCTATGTATCTATCTATCTGTCTGTCCGTCTATCTATCTATCTATCTATCTATCTATCTATCTATCTATCTATCTATCTATCTATCTATCTGTCTATCTATCTATCTTTCTTAATATCTATCTATCTATCTATCTATCTATCTATCTATCTATCTGTCTGTCTGTCTGTCTGTCTGTCTGTCTGTCTGTCTGTCTATCTGTCTCTCTATCTATCTATGTATCTATGTATCTATGTATCTATGTATCTATCTATGTATCTATCTATCTATGTATCTATCTATCTATCTATCTATCTATCTATCTATCTATCTATCTATCTATCCATCCATCTACCTACCTACATAAGTAATTTTATACATACCTATGTACCTAGCACACAACCTAGATGTTTATGGACACATCTCCTACTATCTCCTTTTGGCTTGGGAATGAATACTCTTCCAGATATATTTTCCAGGGCAGAAGTGCTTCTCTGTTTACCAGTTGATGTGTGCCATGGTCCTTTGAGCAAAGCTTTTTACTATCCACAAGCAAGCCTTCCTTTCATGAGCACTGAGAGTCTTCAGAAGTCCACCACTGCACATCACTTAAGTCACAGCTCCTGGAAGGAGAGCCCTCTAACAACCTCCAGGACAGAAGCCTCCCCTTGTTCTCCATTTCTCCCTCCCTACCAAGCTTCCTGGAGGCATCTGCTCTGATACAACAAATAGAGCTCTCTCTATCCAGGCAGGCATCCTCTGAAATCTCAGAGGTGCAAGGCCACCCACAACTCCAAGGTAGGATGCATCCTGCTACCCTCCATATTATTTCTTACCAAGAAATTTTCTCATCAATCCACCAACATACAAGTACTATCAGGAACAACTCCCCTGTTGTCCCCCTGGGACCTTTCTACACCTTATGCCCACCCGACCTAGGCCTGGGCATGCATACACCCTTAAGGGGTTACCCTACATCCAAGCCTGGCCTTCCCAGAAAATGTGGTGGCAATGCTATAAGTATTGATTCACCCTGGGCCGAAACTGGACCTCATTCAGGGCGATCAGGGGCCTAGTTTCCACACTAGAGGACACAAAGTGAATAGATACATAGATAGAGAGGTAAAGAAAGAGAGAGAGACAAAAGAGAGAGAGAGAGAGACAGAGACAGAGACAGAGACAGACAGAGACAGACAGAGGGACATATAGAGAGACAGAGAAAGTGACAGAGAGAGAGAGACAGAGAGAGATTGAGACAGAGAGGGAGACAGAAGGATAGAGAGAAAGAGAGAGACAGAGACAGAGAGAGACTGAGAGATACAGAGAGAGGGGTTGGAAAAGAGAATGGTAGAGAGAATGGGAGAGGGGTACAGACAGAGACAGAGAGGGTCACAGAGACGGAGAGAAACACTGCTCTTTCAGGTTACTAGGATCCTAGGCTTTCCATCTATTTATTCTGAAACCATGTCTATTCTACCAGAAATCCGTGGACATGCAGAGAATGCCAGGTGTCTTTTGAGCCTTGATCCTGGCTCATCTCCCTGGATGTTAGGGAAGGTAAGCTAGTCAGAAGAAGCTGTGACTGTGCTGCCTGTTTGTGTGTAAGCCTCAGAGGCTGGAGGCTTTCAAGGGACAGAATGGAGGGTTCCCTGGCAGCCTGGGCTCTTTTGGACACCCTTTAGACTACAGCATACTCTGGCTGTTTCTACTGATTGAGCCAGAGTCAAGACCTTGCCTAGGCTCCTTCCCCAACTGGGCACACAATGAGGATGCTTGCAAAGGATGATGGGGAGGCTCCCAGGCCATTAAAGGGTTCTGGGGACTTGGGTGGTTTTCTGACAGGCCTTGGATTCCT
>NW_021614551.1:696-1183 GCF_004785775.1 Grammomys surdaster | reverse complement strand
TGACTGATGACTATTGATTATTGAAGGTCATTTATTTCTGATTTACTCTTATCCACCAATGGTGAATATTGATTATTCATATTCATTTATTTCTGACTTACTATTATCTATGACTCATGACTATTGATAATTCATTTTTTTTCTGGTTTACTATTAACTATGACTGATGACTGTTTATTATTCATGTTCATTTATATCTCATTTCCTATTATCCAAGAATTGTGAATATTGATTATTCCTGTTCATTTATTTCTGACTTACTATTATCTATGACTGATGACTATTGATACTTCAGTTTCATTTATTTCTGACTTCCCATTAACTATGACTGATGACTATTGATTATTCATGTTCATTTATTCCTGATTTACTATTATCCACGAATGGTGAATACTGATTATTCATGTTCATTTATTTCTGATTTACTATTATCAACTATTGGTGAATATTGATTATTCCTGTTCATTTATTTCTGACTTACTATTAT
>NW_021614551.1:0-686 GCF_004785775.1 Grammomys surdaster | reverse complement strand
TATTGATATATCAGCTTTATTTATTTATGATTTCCTATGAACGATGACTAATGACTACTGGTTATTCATGTTCAGTTATATCTGATTTTCCATGAACTATGACCGATGACTATTGATTATTCATGTTCATTTATTTCTGATTTACTATTATCTATGACTGATGACTATTGATACCTCAGCTTTATTTATTTCACATTTCCTATTAACTATGACTGATGAATATTGGTTATTCATGATGATTTATTTCTGGTTTACTCTTATGAACAAATCATGAATATTGAGTATTCCTGTTGATTTATTTCTGACTTTCTATTATCTATGATTGATGACTATTGATATTTCAGCTTTATTTATTTCTGATTTCCTTTTAACTATGAATGATGACTATTGATTATTCATGTTCATTTTTTTCAGATTTACCATTATCCACGAATGGTGAATATGGATTATTCATGTTCATTTATTTCTGATTTATTTTTATCAACGATTGATGAATATTCCTAACAAAATAGAAAAATGAATTACCCAGACCCAATTCTCATATGGGGCTGAGACTTGATATATATTTTTTATTCCAAGAAGACTCGGCTTGATGCCTGCCAGAAAGATTAGTAAAACAAATAGACACTTCCACAAAGCAAGGCCAAATATAGATAAATAACAATTGACATCCAGGGAAGAGAGAT
>NW_021614550.1:1848-2150 GCF_004785775.1 Grammomys surdaster | reverse complement strand
ACTTAACTTGTAGACCAAGCTGTCCTTCAAATCACAGATTTATGCCTGTGTGTTGTTTTAACGTTCCTTGCTATCACTTGACTTGTTATAGTAAATTATCCACTTGTGTGCACTCATCCATTAAAAGTGTCAGTTCTCCAGGGTGGTGGTGGCACACACCTTTAATCCCAGCACTTGGGAGGCAGAGACAGGCAGATTTCTGAATTCTAGGCCAGCATGGTCTACAGAGTGGGTTCTAGGATAGCAAGGTCTATACAGAGAAACCCTGTCTCGAAAAACCAAAAAAAAAAAAAAAAAAAAAA
>NW_021614550.1:0-1748 GCF_004785775.1 Grammomys surdaster | reverse complement strand
CCCCTAAACACCCACTCTCCAGTGTCATCCCATTCCCCACATCCTGCCTTTCTGTGTTTACAACACCTGTGTGAATGAATTACGATTTGAGAAAAAATAAATAAAGTATGTATAAAAAAGAAAGAAGGAAATGCATGCCAAAGTAGCAGGTTTCATGAAGCATCATTATATTTGGGGGTTAGCCATTATCAATATAATAACAGAAATTTTAAATATGATTATAACTGTAGCAATGTTACCAGTAGATGTCTGATAGATGTGTCTTTTGATATGTCTTTGTAGACTTAATGTTGGCAGAATTATAATTGTTTAAAAAATAGTGTGAAAATTTAAAAAAATAAAAGAAAGTGTTAGTTCCTGTACAACCTCAGCCACAAAGAGCTGTAAATCACTGTGTTGGTCAGTGAATTGAATATAGTTCATTGTTAAGAGCAGTCAGTACTCTTACATATAGCTATCTGTAGAGCTTCTTGGAGGTGTTCTTATTTGTGATAAGAATCATGAGCTATTTTATAAAGATATTTTGCAATAAGTTATTAGCAAGTCCAGACTGAAAAATTTATAATTCACTGAAATCTTGACTATTATTCCGGCATCAAATTAGTTTTACCTTGATTAAGAATCACTTATCTGTCACACATGTTACAGGAACTAAGCTAAAGGCTTACAGGGGAGAATCCTTGTGAAATTCACCATGAACTGATGACACTTGAGAAGAAGCCAAAATTGTAAATGCCTCTTCCAACTGACTCAAAAAATATCCTTCTCTCTTTTAGTTATCAGGATGATAGCCCTGGGAAGATGAAGCATTTATGTGTCAATAGTACAGGGCTTAGAAACCACCTTTTCATCAGAAACTTCAACTCAAAAAGCTTCTAAGACTGTGCCATATGATATCTGTAAACTTGTGCAGCAGGTTCCTTTATATGTGGATGAGAAGAGTGCTTCAAACTGTTAAATAGCACCTTGACAGATGTCCTCTAGTGGTGCTCCAAACGTGATTGTTTTTGTTTACTCTGAACATTGTGCTATAGCTTTGCTTGTGTTAACATCCCTGATTTTTCTTTTGAAGTTTTGTTAAATATTCTGATGGCTGAAGGAGTGAAATTTCATGGTCCCTGGGATAAAAATGTTACTAGCTTCTATTATATTGCATGATATACTTAATCTTTCAATACAATAGCATTCCCACTAGACAGTGTGTAACTGTAACTTTTGAAAGCCTTTTCTCATGACTTTCATCATTTTCCTTCTAGCTCACCACCCACCAGAGGTATTGAAAAAGAAAGGAAATGGAGGAAGTGGACCAGTTTCGAAATGGTTCTTTGGAGCAACTCCAATCTGCTATGACATCTAATGAGCAGCTCTGTTCACAGGTTGGCAGCAGCACTTGGATCCACTCTGAAACTCTTCATGGCTATACCAGCAAGCCAGTTCAGTAATGTGGGGATAGCAGCAGCAGTGGCACAAAGTAGTAGGAACAGTCAGGACTCAGCTGAAGGCACTAATCAGCAGGAGGCTTCGGAATAGCATGTACATCAGGAAAAATTCTCAGCTACGCTTTTCTTAAGGAAATAAAGATCATTGAACACAAAAGACCAAGAAGTGTTTAGCTATGCAATCAAGCCAAGGCCCTCTCCTAGTCCCTTGAGTCCTACTTATACTCCCTCCAAACACCATGTGTCAGAGACACTAAGGTGGCCCCAAATAAAAAAAGAAAAATTAGTTCAAACCCTTGGGTGTCACTT